>NW_026878047.1:0-23457 GCF_032173495.1 Musca vetustissima | reverse complement strand
GTCCCTCTGTCTATATTGGAGCTTTTGTTTGTTTGGGACAAACAGAATTTTTCTATCCTCATCTGTGTCGGGGTGTTTTTTTCCCCGAATTCCTTTCGTTTTTTTTTTGTTTTGTTTTGGGTGCTATTCGCATCGCTTGAATTATTTGTTGAATTGATTGTTGACGTGTGAAGGCAGCTGTTGACTGGAAAACAATTCAATTGAAATATCCGGCTAGCTACTCGACGGCATAGGTTTATTATTTCATTTCACAATGTGTTCTACTGCTCTGTCTCTATTGTGAGAGAGAGGGAGGGATGGAGGGGATACCGTCGCACATCATATTAATTTCAAGTGTTTGCTCAAGTATTTCACTTTTTGTTTGGTTACAAAAAATGAAAATTGGACATTTTGAAAAAAAATTGGGAATGCGTGCTTTCATCATAATAACTTCAAAGGACAATGAACTTAGAAAGGGGGAAAGTATGTGATTTTTTAATGTGTTATTATTTTTTATTAAATTTTTAGCTGAAATTGTGGATTTTCAAATTTCCCTAAAAATATATATAACAATTTAATTTTATAAATATTTTTTATTTTATTTTTTTTCAAATAATCCATTATAAGAAAAAAAGGGTTCCATCAATTCGAACTGCCATTGTCATCACCAATTGAATTTAATATTTTTAAAACGTGCCTTTTCAACACTTCAACACAATCCTCAAACGAAAATGAATGAAAGAAAAAAGGATTAGATAAATATAATTCCTGGCAAAAGAACTAAGACTTTTACGCCAATGGCACCAACACTGCTGGCTGACAGATATAGATTGATTCGCATTCGTACAGAAAAATATTTTTCTCAATTTTTATATTTTTTTATTAATTAAATATTGAATATGGACGAGGATGAGAACGACGACAAGGCAAAATAACAATTTGTAACTGGGGATTTATAGACATGACAGAGAAACATACACACACCAAAATATATCATAAGACCGAAACACACTCACACACAAATCTCCCACACTCTTCTCTTCAATGCGAAAGAACGAACTGCTGGTACAGAACAAATGAATTGAAAAGAGTTTCATTTTTGAATTTATCAATCTGAACCTTCACAGGGATATACTGAAATATAATATACCAAAGAAAGTTGGGTAAGGAGAAGGAAGGAGGGCTTAAAAAAGACACGACATATGGCAACACGACACAATGGCTGACTGGAACATACGCATATCCCATATGTGTGATATGGATTTTTAAATGGTGTATAAATATAGGGGAACACAGAAAAGGGGGTGATAGAAATTTGCCATACGATTTTAGAAATATTTTGAGCTGCAATTTTTTAAACATATTTATAATTATACCCTACACAACTCTGTTGTCAGGGTATTATAGCCGCGAAATATCGGTCCTAGACCCACCATTAGAATATCGATCGTCATATCTCGACTAGCTAAGTCGATCTACACATGTGTGTCCGTCCGTCTGTCCATTATAATTTGTAAACACGATACAGGCCACAGTTATGGACCAATCTTCACGAAATTTTGCATGTAGTATGGGTTCGGGCCAATGAAGACCCCTATTGGTCGCTCCAGAGGCCTGAATTATGGCCCAAACATTACGATTTTTTTACATGGAGAAGGGGATCGGGCCAAAGAATAAGCATGCCTGTTTTGATAAAAATCGGTCAATATTTAGCGGGTCAAATGGACCCAGACTTTTGTGTGAAAAATTATAAAATTTGTATACTATAGCCTATAGATTTACCCCTGAAGGACATAGAGCCGAGAAGTTAATAATATATCCAAGAGGAGTGGTTGTCCTTTAAATTGATGCCAATTATATTGTCGTATGTACTCGGATGTGGGAGATACACTTAAATATTTACAGGTGCTTACGTGTTCATGTATTATTTTGTAACCCATTAACACACTAGAGGTCGGAAATACATTTTGAAATTTTCCATGTGGATCCAGGTATGGTCAAGGACAACGCCTATAATTTTCGGAGATGATCAGATAATAATTTCGGGATGAAGTGGGCCGAAAACTCAATTTTTTGTGTTTTTTTTCGAGTCGATCTGTAGGCCACAATTGAAAGCCGAACATCACAACACAACCCATGGTGAAGGGAATATGGACATGTAATTAGAAGGGCTGTACAGAATATTAGTAATATTTTTTTTAACTCTATTCGGTCAAAAGAGTGAAAATATCGAAAAATATTGCCCAAGCTCAGAATATAGAACCACTCATAGTAAGATTTTCGTGAAAGTTGTGTATAGTATCATATGGTCGGCCCCACTTGCTCCACTCACTTGTTTAAAAATATTTTTTTTGGCACAAACCTGAATTTTTTAAAAATATTTTTTCAAGCATTAACAAAGGGCGTCGATTTTTTATTATACCCTTCACCACAATGTGGTACAGACAGGGTATTACGTCTTTGTGCATATGTTTGTAACAGGCAAAAGGAAACAAGATAGACACACGGTTCCTTTTGAGAATATGCATAGAATCACTTTCTAAGTCGATTTATGCATGTCCGTCCGTCCGTCTTTCCGACCATGTTAAATTGTAAACAAAGTACAGGTCGCATTTATGATCCGAATTGGATTAAAGTTGGCATAGGTCACTTATTTGGGCCAAGGACGAACCCTATTGAAATTGGGAAAAAACGGTTCATATTTAGATATAGCTCCCATATGATAAATGGTGCACCAAAGTCCCTATGTATCTTCCGATTTGCAAAAAAATTGTCATAGCGTACTGAATTGAGCCTAGAATGATGTGTGTAAAATGTCGTGAAAATCGGTTCAGATTTAGATATAGCTCCCAAATATATGTTCGACCGATTTATTGTAAATGGTGTACCAAAGTCCCTATTTTTCTTTCGATTCGGACGAAATTTTGCATAGCGTACTGAATTGAGCCTAGAATGATGTGTGTTAAGTTCTGTGAAAAATCGGTTCCGATTTAGATATAGCTCCCATATATATTTTCGACCGATTTAATGTAAATGGTGCACCAAAGTCCCTATATATATTTCGTTTTTGACGAAATTTGGCTTAGCGTACTGTCTTGATTCTAGAATGATGTTTGTTAAGTTTCCTGAAAATCGGTTCAGATTTATATATTTTTGCCTGATTTAATGTAAGTGGTATGTCAAAATCCCTATATATCTTTCGACTTGGACGAAATTTGGCATAGCGTACTGAATTAAGTCTAGAATGATGTGTGTTAAGTTTTCTGAAAATCGGTTCAGATTTAGATATAGCTGCCATATATATGTTCGACCAATTTAATGTAAATGGTCCCTGTATATCTTTCGATTTGCACGAAATTTGGCATAGCGAACTGAATTTAGACTAGAATGATGTGTGTAAATTTTCTTGAAAATCGGTTCGCTTGATTTAATTTAAATTTTTCATTTTGCACATAGCGCACTGATTTGAAATTGAAATTGTCCGATTTTAAGACCCAAGTTGGGCCGATTGCCACACAATTTTGCACAACATACTAAAGATTGTGTCACATAACACATTTCGAGTTTTGCTGAAATCTGTTCGGATTTAGATATAGATCCCATATATATGTTCTTCCGATTTTAAATAAATGGTGCACCAAAGACTCAAAGGTAGGCCGATTGACACAAAAATTTTGCACAACGTACTTAAGATAGTATAGTCACACGTGTGTCAAGTTTTGTTGGAATCCGTCCAGATTTAGATATAGGTCCCATATAGTTCCGTCCGATATTGAGTAGGACCCAAAATATGTCTATTAGGAACAAAACGTGTATAAATTAGTCTAACCTAACCTGTGAAAAGTTTCGTTGAAATCCGTTCATATTTGGATATAGCTTTCATATCTATTTTCGTGCGACTCTTCATGTGTTTTCAAAATTGAATGACGGAATTGCGTGTAGAAGTACAGTTCTATTCCATATATATTTCCGACCGACATCGTCTTAATTAAGATCCAAATATTCAACGGCTGCCCGATTGATATTTGCTTTAAATCGATTTAAAGCAAATATCAACTATCAATTTTGTTCCATTGACATGCTTATGGATTGATCTAAGTCGATTCACATTTAGATAACGATCACATATTTTTGTTCATCCAATTTCATGTTAATGGCCCATCTGTTGGGATACATCTTTTTAATATACCCATAGTGGTGAAGGGTATAATTGTATATATAAAATTTTTTTATTACCCCAACATAGGCGTGGCTTTTTTTTAAATATTTCTTTATCTACCCAAGGAATTTAAAACAAAATCTTTTTTAAATATCTAAACAAAACAAAATGTTACCCTTTAGTAGTTCCTTACTATTATTCAAAGTTTTCCATATGTGTGAAATATGTCCTTCCTTTCCCCCCTCCCCCCTTTCAATTTCTCTCACCCTTTCCTCCACAACTTATATTTATCCTTATAAATACTTTCATGAAATCTTAAAAATTCAATTGTGTTGGCACAACTTAATCCCATCCAATAAACACACGACACTGACACAACAAATGCGAAGGAGAAGAAGATGACGATGACAAGGAAATAACATCGAAAACAACAATGACAATCGTCCGAATAAAAATAATAAAGACGAAAAGAAGGCTGCCTGACAGTGCAAATAAAAATGAAATGGACAAAAATCATAAGCCGGTCCACAAAACTGAAAATACAACGATTTGCGTCGAAACAAATGAAAAGCTTATGTGGCGAAAAGAACGCACAAGATGACGAAAAAGAAGAGATTTAAACGGACGGATGTGATTGTTTATTCTCTACGTGATGTCGTGGTGGACTTGTAGTTTTTGTGTTGGGGAGTGGGGGTCTAGTTAACCCTTTGCCTTTTGCGAACGCATGTTTTATATCGTGGGGTGTTTTTTTAAATATTGCAAAAAATTGTCTCCTTCCTTCTCTAAGACATTTAATGGAGATAGTGTCATATATGGCTATATTGACATCCTCGGCATTCCTTTTACTTTGGTTTATTCCCCCTTTCTAATCCTTAATATTGAACAAGGATATTTCCTTTATTTTGTTATAGTAACACAAAGTGTCAATAAATGGGAATTAGGAATTTTTCTTTTGATGTCTCTTAAAAGAAATCTTGAAATAATTTTCCTTGTGAATATTAAAATTTGATTTCCAAGGACAATGGTTGTGCGGGTTTACATGGGGTTTCAAACAATAGATGACAGTTTTCAGTCACACACCCGCAACACAGTCACACACCCGCAACACAATTAAATATGAAATTCAAAAAAATATATTCTTCAACATTGGGAAGTATTGTCAAAAAATTAAAAAAAAATCCACGCCTATTTGGGAGCATTTATTTTTTTCTAATTCACGCTTATTTGGGAGCATTTAAGTTTTTTTAAATCCATGCCTTTTTGGGGACATTAATTTTTTTTTAAATTCACGACTATATTCGGCCTGTAAAAAGCAGTTTAAAAAAATCCACGTCTATAGATGGTTTTCATGGAGTGGATTATTTCAAAATATTTTTTTATGGTGCCAAAATAGTCAAAAAACCTTTTTTCGATGTAAATTTTTTAAAATATTTCCCAATGTCTATATCGTCATCATAAATGCAAACGGACGTAACTATACTTTTATTAATTTTACAGGAGAAGCATAAAACGTTATAAAATCTATAAAAATGGAGCATTGCTCAAAATTTTTATAGTTTAACCGCACTATAGGGCCCTATTTATTTTTTGAAAAAATTTAATTATTTTTTTTTAATGTCAGTTACGTCCTTCTGACTTGATATTTTCTAAAACCAAAGGACGTAACTACAACACAATTGTAGTACAACAAACTGACTAATTATTATCCGATTGAGACTAAAATTTGTACAGCGTACCAAATTGAGTCCGGAGTGACGTGTATTAAGTTTTGTTGAAATCGGTTCAGATTTAGGCATAGCTCCCACATATATTTTCGTCAGATTTTGTGTAAATGGTTCATTAACGTCCCTTTATTTCTTTTGATTTGCACGAAATTTTGCAAAGCGTACTTAATTGAGTCTAGAGTGATATGTGTTAAGTTTCGTAAAAATCGGTTCAGATTTAGAAATAGCTCCCATATACAGTTTGGTCCGATTTTATGTAAATGTTGCAATAAAGACATTAAATATTTCTCCGAAAGCGCTAGAACAACTTACTTTTCCACCCAGTAGGAAACACAAATACCTAATTATTGCTGATTATTTAAAAAATGAAGTAACGCCTTAAAATAGCGAGTTTTGCGGTACCACTATATAGGGGCTATCGAAAAAAAAATTGGCCGATGTATCTCATTTTCAATATCAAACATCCCAGAAGTAACATTAATATAAGTTCAGAATTTCTATCTTCAATATTGGGACCGTTAGTTTTTTACAGGAGTGCAGCTACGTCCGTTCGCATTAATAAACCAGTGAGCGGAGCAGTATAGTCGGACGGGGCCGACCATATGATATCCTACACAACTTCCACGAAAATCTAACTTTCTGTTGTTCTATATGCTGAGCTTGGGCAATATTTCGCGATATTTGCAACCTCTTGAACGACTAGAGTTCAACAAATATTACTAATATTCTGTACGAATTTCTAATTATTTGGCCAGATTCCCTTCACCGTGTGTTGTGTTGTGATGTTCGGCTTTCAATTGAGGCCTATAGATCGACTCGAAAAAACACAAAAAAACTAAGTTTTCGGTCCAGTTCATTCCAAAATTATTATTCGATCATCTCCGAAAATTATAGGCGTTGTGCTTAGCTATACCTGAATCTTCATGAAAATTTTCAAAATATATTTCCGCCCTCTAGTGTGGTAATGGGTACTAAATAATATATGAATACGTAAGCACCAGTAAATATTAAAGTGTAACTCCCATATCCGGGTTAATACGACAATATAATTGGTATCAATTTAATGGTCAACCACTCCAAGAGGGTCTATATCCTTCAGGGGTAAATATATACGCTATAGAATACAAATTTTGTAATTTTTTACACGAAAGTTAGGGTCCATTTGACCAGCTAAATATTGACCGATCTTTATCAAAACAGGCATGCTTACTCTTTGGCCAGATCCCCTTCTCTACGTAAAAATCGCGATGTATGGGTCATAATTGAGGCCCCTGGAGCAACCAGAAAATCAGACAAAAAAAAAAGTTTTTAGTCCATTTCATCTCCTAAATATTAACCGATCTTTACCAAAAACAAATTTCGTGAATATTTGTCCATAACTGTGGCCTGTATCGTGTTTACAAATTATAATGGACAGACGGACGGATACATATGTCTAGATCGACTCAGGTAGTCGAGATATGACGATCGGTATACTTAAAGGTGGGTCTAGGACCAATATTTCGCGGCGTTACAAACTTTTGGGGCTGCACAAAGCTATAATACCCTGATAACATAGTTGTGTAGGGTATACAAATGTTATTGTAGTTATGTCCGTTTAAATTTCTTTAATTAGATCTCTGTTCTTGACGTTAGATGTCTGAATTGATCAGACGAACAATAATCCAACAAAAATTCAATTTCGAATTTTCTGTAGTTACGTCCGTTTGCATATATGATGACGATATATAGGCCTAGAATTTTTTAAAAATATTTTTGTACAATGCTGCAAAGGCATTGATTTATTAACAATATTTCTTAATTACCAAAACAGGTGTGGATTTAAAACAAAAAAAGCTTTGGCGACTCCACCGATTTTTCAAAAGAGATTTGCCATCTTTCATTTGTATATACACGAAAATAGACACATATTTCCATTTCTTTTCAAATTTTCACAATTCCAGCTCCCCAAAATCCCGCAATAACAACAACACCTGTCATCCACATTCTTTTCTATTCGCTGTATTATCATTTTTGAGAGTGGAAGTGGTAGCGGTGACGCTGCTGAAATTTAATAACTTTGTTGTTGACACGTTACATTTGATTGACTCTTCGCTGGAAAATAAGTACCTGCATGAGTACCAAGACCCTCTCGCCCAGTCTCTCGTGTCGCATCAAATCCAGAAATCGCAAAGCAACAAAACACCAACAATCCGGTCAACCTGAGAGCTCTCATTGTGCTGACACACAATGATAGGCTTGGGAAGTGACTGAATCAGGCATGAAAATAATCAACCATGGTCTGAGCATCAACATTCACATCCACATCATCATCATCATCATCATCATCATCGTCGTCGTCATTTTAATAAAGCGGTAGCTGAAGCTGTGGTAGCATTTCCAAAGTCCCATCATAGCCATAAAACCCCTAAACTGTTTTATCATCGTGATTATGAATCGCAGACAGAGGCACGACCGACACACGACATTCACAGATGATGTACAGGCCGACAGACGACAAGCAGTCAGACAGTTAAGTCAGGTTGCGGCGCTGACCGGTTGTCTGACTGACTGTCTGGTTGGCAGGTGAAAAGTACTCCGGTGCACTGAACTTATTTATCATATTCAGCATTATTATCCGGGAATAATTTGTACACAATGACTGCACACAAATACATATACATATATAGACACAAATACATCTGTGTTATTTTTGTTTTTACATATAACAGGTTGGAGCATTTAATAATTTTTTTGATTCACCAAAAAAAAAAAAAGAAAGAGTTTTTCAATGCCCTCAACTATACAATACTTTTTTTTTAAATATTTTTCAATTTCAATTTTTCTTCCAGTATCCTCAAAAAGGTGTTGATTTTTTAAAAAATATTTTTTAACGAACAATTATCGGCATGTACTTTCAAATATTTTAATTTTCGGTATGGATTTTTATACCCTACACAACTATGTTGTCAGGGTATTATAGCTTTGTGCAGCCCCAAGAGTTTGTAACGCCGCTAATTATTGGTCATGGACCCTTTAAGTATACCGATCGTCATATCTCGACTAGCTGAGTCGATCTAGACATGTGTGTCCGTCCGTCCTTCCGTCTGTCGATTATAATTTGTAAACAGGATACAGGCCACAGTTATGTACCAGTGTACACAAAATTGTGCATGCAGGATGGGTTTTGGCCAAGGAGACCCCTATAGTTTTTGGTAAAGATCGGTTAATATTTAGGGGATGAAATGGACCAAAAACTTTATTTTTGTCTGTTTTTCTGGTCGTTCTAGAGGTCACAATTATGACCCTTATCTCACGAATTTTTTTTACAAGATGAAGGGGATCGGTACAAAGAGTAAGCATACCTGTTTTGATAAAGAAGGTCAATATTTAGCGGGTCTTTGTATGAAAAATGACAAAATTTGTATTCTATAGCGTATACATTTACCACTGAAGGACATAGAGCCGAAAAGTTGATGTTATATCCAAGAGAAGTGGTTGGCCTTTGAATTGATACCAATTATATTATCGTGTGTACTCGGATCCACATCCGAGTAACACTTAAATATTTACAGATGCTTACGTATTCAGATATTATTTAGTAACCCATTTACACACTAGAAGGCGGAAATATGGAGCTGATCGCTTTGAAAATTTCCATGAGGTTCCAGTTATGGTCAAGGACAAAACCTATAAATTTCGGTAATGATCAGATAAAAATTTTGGAATGAAATGGACCAAAAATTTTTGTGTTTTCTGATATATAGGCCACAATTAAAAGCCGAACATCACAATACAACCTACATCAAAGGGAATCTGGAAAAGTAATTAGAAGCGCTATACTGAATATTTTGATATTCGGAAAATATGTCGGTGTAAGGAACCCGATTAGAGGGTAAGAGGGACCAAATATCACGAAATATAACATCCGCAAAAAGTTAGAGTTCCGTGATAGTTTTGTAGGGTATCGTATGGTCGGCCCCGTCCGATTATACTGCTCCGCTCACTGGTTATTATTATGAGAATCGAAAAATAACAACCTGCAAAAAATTAGTGTTATTTCAGTACGTTTTGCGAAAATTGTGTAAATTTTGTGTAAAATCGGACGAAAATATATATGTAGAAGCTACATAAAAATCTGAACCGATTTTAACGAAAATTGCCAGTGATTAACTTATATTAACTACAGTTCATTTTACAAAATTGTGTGGCAATCGGACAAACTTTGGGTCTTGAGTGCATAATTTACATAAAATCGGCATATATATATATATAGCTCCTATCTAAATCTGAATCGATTTTCATGAAACTTAGCACACATCATTCTAGACCTAATTCATTACGCTATGCCAAATTTCGTGCAAATCGAAAGATATATATATGGACTTTGGTACACCATTTACATTAAATCGGACGAAAATATATATGGGAACTCTATCGAAATCTGGACCGATTTTGGGGAACCTTAACACACATCATTCTAGACCTAATTCAGTACGCTCTGCCAAATTTCATGTAAATCGAAAGATATATAGGGACTTTGCTGAACTAATTACATTTAATCGGACGAAAATGTATATATGACAGCTATATCTAAATCTGAACCGATTTTTCCCAATTTCAATGGGGTTCAACCTTGGACCAAATAAGTTACCTACGCCAAATTTCATCCAATTCGGATCATAAATGCGACCTGTACTTTGTTTACAATTTAACATGCGCAGACAGACGGACGGACGGACATGCACAAATCAACTTAAAATGTGATTCTATGCATATTCTCAAAAGGAACCGCGTGTCTATCTCGATTCCTTTTGCCTTTTACAAACATATGCACAAAGACATAATACCCTTTACCACAGTGTTGTGAAGGGTATAAAAATCCACGCATTTGTAGGGTCCTTGAAAGAATATTTGTAAAAACTCCACGCCTTTGTATGGTCCTTGAAAGAATATTAAAACAAAATCCATCCTTAAAAATATTTTTAATATTTTTGGTTTAAAAAAATTTATATTTTTTAAATTGATATATGGTATTTAATTTTTTTTTTTTGCTTTTTATAATTTTTTTTTCGTTAAATTCTATCTCCATTTTGCTCATCCCCCCAAACTAAAGATTATATTTTCAATATGAGCAAAAACAAAAAATATATATATTTGCCATAATGTTATTTGCATGGCTACAAGGCATGACGAGAGATACAATGTCAAGAGATTTCAAAGGTATTGACATCAACTGACAGCAACAGCAAATAATCCTTTCAATATTTCATGACACAATTGACAGGGATCAAAATGTGCTGGTTTTGTTGTTGCTGTTGATATTTGTATTCGTGTGTTCACTGAATTTATTATGGGGTCGAATTACTCACACACACAAGCGGCAATAGTTCGGCCCATTTCGATAAATGATGTGTGCTTTTTTCGATTTGTTTATTCATAAAATTGTTATCTGCACAATATGTTTCATTCTCCAACTCCTCGTCTACTATAAGGATATGTTTAAACATTGAAAAAAAAAATAAATATTTCCATTCCAATACCAACCACAAATAAAATTGGGAATTATTGAAGATAAGGACTTTTTTCGTGTTTTGGGATGTCAAAAAACAATCAAATACGTTTAATATTTTTTACGCATTAAAATAAGGGATTATGAACTTGAAAGATGGATTGGTGACACGAAAACGGGGATTAAAGACCTGAATTGTAATTTTTATGAGGATTTAAACCCTTATTTCTTCAACAGGCCTTTAATCATCATTTTTAATATTTGTCTATGAAAGTGTGATAGTTGACCGTTGAAAAATATTTTTAACCAGTAAGGAAAGTAGATAAATCGGACTGGGCCGACTATATGATACCCTTCACCACTTTGGGTATATTCAACAGATGAATCCTAACATACGTCCCATTTTTAAAGGACCAGTAAAATGAAATTAGATCCATAAACATGCCATTCTGCAACCCATACTAAATTTTTCATTTGGTCAGATATAGAAGCTATATCTAAATCTGAACCGATTTCAGGAAACTTAACACACATCATTCTAGACGTAATTATTTACGCTGTGCCAAATTTCATGCAAATAGAGAGATATGTAGGGACTTTGGTGCACCATTTACATTATATCGGACGAAAATATATATGGGAGCTATATCTAAATCTGAACCGATTTTCAGGGAGCTTAACACACATCATTCTAGGCCTAATTCATTACTCTGTGCCAAATTTCGTGCAAATCGAAGGATAGATAGGGACTTTGGTGCACCATTTACATTAAATCGGACGAGAATATATATGGGAGCTATATCTAATTCTGAACCGATATTCATCAATTTCAATAGGGTTCGTCCCTGGGCCAAATTTCATACAAATCGGATCATAATTGCCATCTGTACTTTGTTCACAAAAATACATGGACGGAAGGATAGATAGGGACTTTGGTGCACCATTTACATTAAATCGGACGAAAATATATATCTGAGCTATATCTAAATCTCAACCGATTCAAATTTCATCCAAATCGGATCATAATTGCCATCTGTACTTTGTTCACAAAAATACATGGACGGAAATCGACTCAGAAAGTGATTCTATGCATGATATGATATGATACCCTACACAACTTCCACGAAAAACTAACTTTCTGTGGATCTATATTCTGAGCTTGGGTAATATTTCGCGATATTCGAATCATCTTGACCAACTAGAGGCCGACAATTATTACTAATGTTCAGTACAGCCCTTCTAATTACTTGTCCAGAATGCCCCTCCCTTGTGTTGTGATCTTCTTATTTCCATTGGAGCCTATAGATCGACTCGAAAAAACACAAAAAATTAAGTTTTCGGTCCACTTATTCTTGACCATAACTGCAATTTCATGGAACATTTTAAAGCGATCAGCGCTATATTTCCGGCATCTAGTGTGGTAAAGGGTTACTAAATAATATCTGATTACATAAGCACCTGCAAATATTTAAGTATAACTCCCACATCTGAGTACATACGACCATATAATTGGTATCAATTTAAAGGTCATCCACTGCCCTTGGATATACCAACAACTTTTCGGGTCTATGTCCTTCAGGAGTAAATATATACGCTATAGAATACAAATATTGTAATTTTTCACACAAAAGTCAGGGTCCATTTGACCCGCTAAATATTGACCGTTCCTTATCAAAACACGCTTGCTTGTTCTTTGGCCAGATCCCCATCTCCAAGTAAAATTTCGCGATGTTTGGGTCAGAATTGCGGCCTCTAGAGCGACCTGAAAAACCGATAAAAATTAAGTATTTGGTCCATTTCACCCCCTATATATTAACCGATCTTTACCAAAGACAATATGGGAATTTATTGCCCAAAACCCATCCTACATGCAAAATTTCGTGAATATTGGTCCATAATTGTGGGCTGCACCGTGTTTACAAAATATAATGGACAGACGGACACACACACATGCTAGCTAGTCGAGATATGACGATCGGTATACTTAAAGGTGGGTCTAGGATCAATATTTCGCGGCGTTACAAACTTTTGGGGCTGCACAAAGCTATAATACCCTGACAACATAGTTGTGTAGGGTATAAAAAATCCATGCCTTTGAAGAAATATTTGGAAAACAATCACATCTGTAGAAGATCTCCTATTACAAACATTTAATTCCACTTGAATATGTTTTAATCTAAAATTTCGTGGGAAATTTCCTCCTTCCTATTAAAGGGAATGATTACCGGAAATTTTCCTACAAACCTTTACTTACCTGGAATCGAAATGAGCAATTTATATTCAATTTGAAAAAGGAACGAAATAATCGATTCTGGAAAAGAGGCAACATCAAGAAAGTATATCCCCAAACGTATGTTAATTTACTTAGAAGAGTGAAGTGGGAGCCATTTCGAATGATGACCTTTCTTCGCATTATTTTTGTTTCGTACTTTCCTCACTTTGCCATGTGTGTGAGGCTTTATTTTATGACCAGATTTCATGTAAATTGCACCGTACTTATCGACTTCCGTTAAACATCGGGTTGCTATGCTTGTTGGTGTGTGTGTGTGTGTGTGTGTGTGTTTTTTGAAGAAATCGGCTTTTGCCACTCAACAATCCCTAACAACAGGTTAAGGTAGGCCCCAAATCGAGAAAGTTGTCGAGATCCAATTTATAGCGTAAACATTTACTTACGTTTTTTGACTACATCTTAACGTTGTTTTTTTACTTGACATTTATTCTCTGTTACGTTTCGTTCTTCTTGCTTGCTGCCATAAATCGGTAAAATTGTAGTAGACCGGCGAATTGACTTAGATTTTTTTCTTTTTTGCCATCCGTAAGAACATCGAACAAGCCTTTTTCTCTCTTTGCGGGACATATGTCAGTACGGCCATTGCTCTTATGTGATGTCGTCTACCATAAATATGTTGCGAATGTGTGCGTGTTTGCTGGACTATTTTTCTTGTTTGTAGATTTGTAGCTGGTATTTTGCCAAAGCACAATGAAATCGAAGTAAATCTCTGTGTAATCCGATTACTTGTCGCTTGGTGTGCGTGTGTGTATGGCTATATTTTATATACACAGTTTTTTTCGTGTCGTTTTCTTGTGCTCTACTACCTTCCAGCCATGGTTTAATATTGCCTAAGAATTTGTAGGTTTATATATCCAGACTTTGCAGAGACTTAATATTTATGTACGAGTGTGTGTAAGTCTGTCACATAATAATATTCTTGACTGGGATTTGACTTAGGCTTCGCAATTGCACTGTGGATTGGAAAATATATAAAGAAACATGTTAGAATCCACGCCTAAAGTTGGGTCTTAGAAAACTATTTTTAAAAAAGCCACGCCTATAGTTGGGCTTTAGAAACCTGTTTTTAATAAATCCACGCCTAAAGTTAGGTCTTAGAAAACTATTTTTAAAAAAGCCACGCCTATAGTTGGGCTTTAGAAACCTGTTTTTAATAAATCCACGCCTAAAGTTGGGTCTTAGAAAACTATTTTTAAAAAAGCCACGCCTATAGTTGGGCTTTGGAAACATGATTTTAATAAATCCACGCCTATAAAAATATTAAAAAATATTTCTAAAAAAATCCACGCCTATAAAAATATATTTTCAAAAATCCACGCCTATAAAAATATTGAAAAAATAGTTTCAAAAATCCTCGCCTATAAAAATATTAAAAAAAGATTTCTAAAAAAATCCACGCCTATAAAAATATTGAAAAGAATCCTTACTTACTTACTTAGCTGACTTACTTAGCCGTATTAATTTTGCAGGAATGCCGAACGCAGACATGGCTTTAAACACCTCTGAACGGGTAGGGCTGTCGAATGAGGCTTTATAGTCGACAAATATATGGTATGTGTCGATGTGTTTTTCGAGGGTCTTTTCCAGGATTTGGCCCAGAGTGAAAATCTGGTCAATGGTGGATTTTCCAGGTCTGAAGCCGCATTGGTATGGTCCAATGATGTCATTGACCATTCGCTTCAGTCGTTCACTTTACATGCGATGGGAAGGAGACTTATTGCTCTATAGTTGGCACGTATCGTCTTGTCTCCTTTTTTGTGTACGGGACACCAGTGTTGAAGTTCCAATCATTGGGCATGCATTCCTCTAGCCAAATTTTACTAATCGATGCATGCTCCTGACCAGCATCATGAATAGTTCGGCTGGTAAACCATCGGCTCCTGCTGCTTTATTGTTCTTGAGCCGATTAATTGCTTTTATGACCTCATCTTGGCTAGGTGGTATACGCTCTATACCATCATCTCTTATTAGTTCTGGGGTATCTCCTTCACCGCCACTATTTGATACCAGAAGCTTTTCAAAATGATCCTTCCATATCCTCAGCGCGTCATCTCCGTGTTGTGCTAGATCACACCTTTGCTGCAACATTAAGATGAGTGCGAACCTTGGCTGCTACAAGGTATTGGTCCGAATCGATATTGGCTTCTCGGATCGATCAAACGTCTAATACACAGGATGAATGCCTTCCGTCTATCACAACATGATCAATTTGATTTCTCGTTGCTTGATCAGGAGAAATCCAGGTGGTCTTGTGTATATCGAGATGCTTGGATCTAGTGCTGCTAACTACCATGTTTTTTTGCTGCCGCGAAGTCAATCAACCTCATGCCGTTGTCGGATGTTTCTTCATGAATGCTGAATTTTCCGACGGTGGACCAAAGATATTTTCCCTTCCGATGTTTGCATTGAAATCTCCTAGCAGAATTATAATGTCATGGCCAGGGCAACGATCATATGCTGTTTTTAGGCGCTCGTAAAATATGCCTTTGGTCTGCTCATCTCTGTCTTCGGTCGGAGCATGGGCGCAAATAAGACTGATGTAGAAGAACTTTGCTTTTATGCGGAGCATTACAGAGATGCTTAGAATACGTGTGTACCTACCTTGAGGTCTTACCCCACGGTGCTGTAAACACCAGTTAATACAAAGCGTCAACCAACGCCCCCACACCGAAATGCAGTACCAATCGATCACACGTATTTGGACGCGATCACCTCCTTGGATGAGGAGCGGAGCCCATCTTAAACTCAAGCCTTTCTACGGGTCAGGCACCCGGTTGTAATGCAACTTCACACCGAGCCACAGCTCTACCCGCGATTTGGGTATAAACCACATCCAGCACGATGCTCCCCGAAGGGCCAACACCAACTGCAAGGCTAGATCCGCAGACCTAGGGGCTCTGACACCCGTGCTACCGCAACCTTCGGTCAGGTTCATAGCCGAAGCTATTACCAGTAGAACCCCAAACAGTTCGAGACTGGTCATTCGCAGAGTATAGCCTCTGCCCAGCTTCATAGCCAAAGCTACTACCATTAGTACTAACATGCAGGCTCTCTACAATGAAACAATTTGCTGAAAGGGTATACAATGCAGGAGTGACCACCAACATCACACGATATTGGTAGCCACCATTCCACACCGTTTTTAAAACAACAAAGAAATGGAATCCACCTAAACCACCTAAACCTAAAGGCACCACCGGAACACCAGAATACCCTCACGGGCATTCCGCACAACACACTAAATGAGGAAAATCCGTAACTCTGCACAATGTGACATAACCCACATTAACAATAAAAATCGTGTTGTTTTTATAATTTTTAAAACAACAACAAAGGGATTAAGCTGGCTTACCTGAAAAAGTAAACACACATCCCATAGGAAATTTAAAAAAATAGTTTTAAAAAATCCACGCCTTAGGAAATATTAAAAAAAAACATATTTTTGAAAATGTTTTTAAAAATATATATAGGCAGTCCTTGAAAAATATTTTTAAAATATCCACGCCTATAGCTAGGTCTTAAATCTATTTGTAAAAAATTCCTTACAAATATTTTGTATATGCCGACCACTGTATATGGCAATTCCTGCAACAAATACCCCATACATAGTATTTTATTTTCGATTTTTTATCATTTTTAACAAGAAAGGGATTAAGCTGGCTTACCTAAAAAAGTGAACACACATTAGCAAATTAAAAAATAAACATATTTTAAAAACATCCACGCCACGAAAATGTTTTCAAAAAAATATATAGGCAGTCCTTGAAAAATATTTTTAAAATATCCACGCCTATAGTTAGGTCTTAAAAATATTTGTAAAAAATTCCTTACAAATGTTTTGTATTGTATTGTATTCTGACCACTGTAAATACTTAGTCCTGTAAAAAATCCCCACACACATAGTATTTTATTTTCGATTTTTGTCATCATTTACGTTTTTATACCTTGAGGCATGGCAAAAATATTTTCATATTTTCTTTGGCAGATTTTTTTCTTGTACTCTACAAGAAAGCCCAATTTCTTGTGGCAAGTAAAATCATGGATGATGACAAACCGAAAGCAAAATTCATAACAAAATCAAAAAAGTAATTTTTTCGACATGAGATTTTAACTAAGAGAATAAATTTTCCCAATAGCTAGGAAGAAGTATAGCTTATTTTTGTGGTACAAATCTAAGTACATACATACACGCACACATACACCAATACCACGAATTCCATATATATATATAGAATTTTAATATGTTTTTTCTTCTTCTTATTTCGTATATTCATCACACGGCGGAACACTTGGCAGCAAAACACGTGTAGAAGATGTTCTTTTTTTTCATTTTTACTTTCTTCGAAGCGGTATGGATGGGGGGGGGGGATATAGAGGGGGTTGTGAACGTCAACCATCTAATACCATGTTGTGGTGTTTAAGACATGTCCTGATATTTAGAGGAAAAAATCCTTGCCTATCACCACATCTCATGGCAGTGAAAAAAAAACGAAGTAAACTGCGGAACTCGAATATCTCATGGAAATTATGATGGTATTAATAGAGGGTTTAAAGGTTTAGAACATTTTTATAAAACCATCAGACATTAATAAGAAGAATAAAATTTTCCGTAAGATTTTTCTTACCACATTTGTTTACTTGCAGGTCTGATGTGTTGTGCTCCGCTTTTGGTTTTTGGGGTGGGGGAAAACTTTTTCTATTTTATTGTTGAGGTATTTTTTGAGGGCAGGAGACGTGTTTTTCTTTATTTCTTTGTTTGGATAATAAGTAAATGTTAATTTGAGTCTAAAAGCTTCCCTTCCACCAAATGGCAAATATTTACAAGCGAAATGGAAAATTATTAAGATAAGAAAATTTTCCAGCGGATTGAAGGTATGGATAGGCCACATATGTTGCCTTGACTATTTATTTAAAATTGTGTATTAATTAATTATGATACCATTTCATATAAAAAGGTTCTTCTTCTAATCCTAAACATTTCTATGGTATCAATCACTTCTATAAAAAATATTTCTTCTTTATATTCCCAGCTTTTAGAGCACTCTGTAACCTGTAACATTTTAATTCGGCTTAAATCCTAAATTATTTATTTTTATTTAAAAAAAAAATATTTCCAATTGTGTATGTATGCGTATATTGTTTATCTAAGCCTTACTATATTCTGGTACATTAATTAAATCAACACTACCAAAGGATGTTATGTTAAATCCTTCTCATCCCCTCTGCCTCACTTTACCTCCTGCATTAGAAAGTGGCATAATTGAGCAACACATCAGCAGCAGCCGCACTCATCAACATTCCACCTTCCCCTCATTCAGTTGAAGTGGTTTTCATATAATTTCTCGTTTAAAATATTCATTTTTAATAACATTTAACAGAACAAGTGCTATAATCCTCTTGTGTTCATAACGATAATTGCCAGACTTATAAAATATAAATATACAAGGATATATATGTCCTTGTAGATAGATAATAAAACACCGAACAACACTAGTGTTGAATTTTAATAAAATAAAGAATTTATTTAATATTTAAGGAATACAAATTGGGGTCTAAGCAAAGCCTTAGAAAATATTTTTTTTAAATCTACGCTTAAAACTAGGCCTTACTTTACTTGCATACTTACCTGGCTTGTTACAGAACGGTTGCTCCATAAGCCCAGCTTATACAGGATTTCCAAGTGTGTCTGTCTTGTGCGACCTGGTTCCAAGATGTGGTTTTCTACTTGGTCTTTCCATCTAATTCGTGGTCTTCCCCTTCTACGGGAACCATCAGTAGGCTCGCTTTATATGTCTTTTGAGCTGGGGCATTCTCATGCATTCGCACAACATGGCCAGGCCACCGTAGTCGCTGTTGCTCAATACGGCTGACTATGTCGATGTCCGCATATAAATTGCAAAGCTCATGGTGCATTCGACGCCGATATTCACTGTCGACGCAGATCGGCCCTTAGATCTTTCGGAGAATTTTTATTTCAAACACCCCAAAAGCTGCCTCATCTGCTTATGCAAGTACCCATACTTCAGATCCATATAACAGTACGGGTGAGTTTGGTCTGGCGGAAGGTGGCCTTGTTTCTAAACTGCTTACTTAGACCATAGTAGAATCTGTTGTCCATCACAATCCTTCTCCGAATTTCAAAACTGTTGTCATTCGTTTTGTGTATGGCGGTACCAAGGAATATAAAATCTTTAACTACCTCGAAGCTGTAGTTCTCAAGTTCCACAGTTGGTTCGAGTCTACTGGACGTCTTGCCTTTTGATACCATCGGCTTGGTCTTCTCGCCGTTTACTGCCAGACCCACTTTGGCAGACTTCTTCTCAATTTGTTTAAAAGTGTCTATTACCGCTCGCAATGTTCGACACATTATATCGATGTCATCAGCGTAGGCGAGTAACATGTGTTGTTTGGTGTACAGAGCGCCATTTCTGTTCACCTTTGCGTCTCGTATGACCTTTTCCAACAGGATGTTAAAAAGATCACACGACAAACAGTCACCTTGTCCGTATCCTCGTTCGGTATTGAAGGGCTCCGATAGGTCCTTTCCGACTTTAACTTCTGACCTTGTGCCACTTAAAGTTGTACTGAATAGCCTTATTAATTTTGCAGGAATGCCGAACGCAGACATGGCTTTCAACGCCTCAGGACTGTAGATTGCGGCTTTATAGTCGACGAATAGGTGGGAAGTGTCGATATGTTTTTCATGGGTCTGTTCCAAAATTTGTGAAAATGTGGTCAATGTCAGGTCTGAAGACGCATTGGTATGGTCCAAAATAATTGGCTTCAATCGTTCACACAGCACACTGGATAGCACTTTATATGCGATGGGAAGGAGACTTATTCTTCTGTAGTTGGCACATATCGTCTTGTCTCATTTTTTGTGCACGATGCTGAGTTTCCAATCATTTGGCATGCATTCCTCTAGCCAAATTGTACTAATCAACTGGTGCATGCCTCTGACCACTAGCATCTGACCACCAGTCTTGTATAGTTCGGCTGGTAACCCATCGGCTCCTGCTGCTTTATTGTTCTTTAGTCGATTAATTGCTATTCTGGCCTCATCTTGGCTACTATATACCATCATCTCTTATTGATTCTGGGGTATCTACTTCACCGCTACTATTTGAAACCAGAAGCTTTTCAAAATGCTCCTTCCAGATTCTCAACACACTATGTTTATCTGTCACCAGGTTCCCTTCTTCCTCTCTACAGGAGGATGTGCATGCATCAAAACCTTCGGTTTGGTGTTTTACTCGTTAGTAAAATTTCCGGACTTCATTCTGACTCCTGAACATCTCGATTTCCTTACGCTCACGATTTTCTTGTTTTTTCTTCTTTTTTCTGAAAATGCGCTTCTCCTCTCTCCTTTTCTCCCGATAGTTTTCCATCGCATTACGTATTGCTACTGTCGTTAGGGTAGCCCTATACCTTCTTCACATCAATAGCATTACGGCTCGTTGCATTACGATCAGAAGATTGTACCACGGGTTTCTTGATGGTGGTGTTTGGTATCCAAGTTTTGCTTTTGCTGCAGTTTGCCATTGTGCTTCTATACTATTATCGGGACAAGAAGTGCTTTCGTCAAGCAGGTGGGTAAGTTGAGCGGAGTGGGCCTTGGCTACCTGTTGTGTTTGCAGCTTTTCGACGTCAAGATTCCGTGTGGTGTTAGATCGCTCCTTTGCTTCAACATTAAGACGAGTGCGAACCTTGGCTGCTACAAGGTAGTGATCCGAATTGATATTCGCTTCTCGGATCGATCAGACGTCTAAAACAATGGAGGAATGCCTTTCGTCTATCACAATATGATCGTTCTGATTTTCGTTCTTCGATCGGGAAAAATCCAAGTAGCCTTGTGTATATCGAGATGCTTGAATCTGGTGCTGCTAACTATCATGTTTTTTGCTGCCGTGAAGTCAATCAACCTCATACCGTTGTCTGATGTTTCTTCATGGAGGCTGAATTTTTCGACGGTGGAGCCAAAGATATTTTCCCTTCCGATTTTTACATTAAAATCCCCTAGCAGAATTTTAATGTCATGGCCAGGGTAGCTATCATATGCTTTTTCTGCTCATCTTTGTTTTCGGTCGAAGCATGGGCGCAAACAAGACTGATGTAGAAGAACCTCGCTTTTATACGGATTATGGCAGCTATAATACAGGGCGTAATCTTCTGATTTACTTACCGTTGTTGATATCTATCATCCCCTTCGCCACCCACACGCCTTTTAAAGGACCTGAAAAAAATATTTTTAAAAAATCCACGCCTATTGTAGGACCTGAAAAAATATTTCTATAAAATCCACGATTAACGGTGGACCTTAAACATATTTTTAAATATCCACTTTTGTGTGGGGTCTTTGAAAGAATATTTTGGAAAAATCACCGTTTCTATTCAAGTGCATTGAGCTAAGTTTATTTGCCCTAGTCTTAGAATTTCCATTAAAATCAACATAATCAACATGTTGAAAAAGTAGTACAAATATGCCAGCAAAACAAATAGACATTATAATAAAGATATCTTGTGAAATATATTCTCCCGAGAAATCCGTTGATATCCCCCGTCTAGCAGACAAATAAAAATTCCTATGAATTTTAAAGTAAATATTTTTTTTGCTACAAATACCAGCCAGCATAACAAAACATTGTCTCGATTTTCTTGGGGATATACGAACTAAGAAAATCATTACAAAGATAAATACAAAAAATGAGAAAGCGAAAGCGAAAGAAAGACAAAATACCAAACCAAACACTGCGAAGAGACTAAATTCCACTTGTTGTAATGGAATCCCCTGAAAAGCTACCACTACTACAACAAGGTATTTGACATTTTCAAGGTAAATTGTTATGTAGCTTTTTGTTGCGATTTCTGTGTGGTGTGTTTCAAATCTCTGGTGTCGTGTTTTCGATACAATAACAATGACGAAAAGCATACAACAACATAAAAAGCTTAAAACAAACAATCAAATCGATGATGGGAATGGGGCAATGGTGTCCCTCTCTGGAAACTATGCAACGATTACTAAAGACACACACATAACTCTGTGTGTGTGTTATTGGACAAAATACCCGAAAGGACACAAGAGAATCCTTGGAATTTATTTAACATAGAATCCTTAATTTCTTACCAATTTAAATATAACGAAGCTGAGAAAACATAATAGCTGGAATTATGATGACATCAGGGATATAATGTAATACCATATTTATAGCTTCGAGGGTTTTTTTTGGGTATAGAAGAGAGATTAAAAAAATGAAATATTTAAGTTGAAATAAACGAAATTGAAATATTAAATAAGAAAAAGAGTTTTTAAAAATAAATTTCGAATAACCAATGGGCAAGGATTTAAAAAAAATTGTTTCAAGGACCACCAATAGGCTTGGATTTTTTCAAGGACTATCAAAAGGAGTTTTTTAAATAATATTTTTTCAAGGACTATCAAAAAGCGTGGATTTTTTAAAGAATATTTTTTCAAGGGTCATCCACAGGCGTGGATTTTTATTAAAGAATATTTTTTCAAGGACCATCCAACAAGGCGTGGATTTTTTAAAGAATATTTTTTCAAGGGTCATCCACAGGCGTGGATTTTTATTAAAGAATATTTTTTCAAGGACCATCCAACAAGGCGTGGATTTTTTAAATAATATATTTTCAAGGACCATCCAACAAGGCGTGGATTTTTTAAAGAATATTTTTTCAAGGACCAATCCAACAAGGCGTGGATTTTTTAAAGAATGTATTTCAAGGACCAATCCAACAAGGCGTGGATTTTTTAACGAAATTTTTTTCAAGGACCAATCCAACAATGCGTGGATTT
>NW_026878046.1:195000-230181 GCF_032173495.1 Musca vetustissima | reverse complement strand
ATTTTTAATATTTACATAACTGTAAGTGTTGTATAAGATAATAACATGTTTTGTATGTTGTCATTTCGTAAATATATATACTTTTATCGGTTTTAATTAACTGATAATGAGTGTTCTTAAGAGAGGACGCTATTATAGTAGTACGAATCAGGTTTACTTTTCGTGAAGCATATATATGTTTTTATTTGCGTAATTGGGATATTAACTTTAATTTTTTGGTTTAATTTTAATTATTATATTATTTGTCATAAGAATCAATGTTGTGTAGATTGCTTGTACCAAACAAAATGGGCTAGATAGCCTGGTAACAAGTCTTTGAAAATAAATAATAAATAAAAAATAAAATTACTTTTGCGTATCTGGCAGAGTTTTCGAAATATTTGAGTCATTCTGTATTATACTATATATATATATATATATATGTCTATATTTATATTAGTCTTTGCCGGCTGATAAAATATGTAGCCGGTCATCCAACCATTTACTAATCCCTCCATAGTCCGGACAATGGGGTTTCGCTCTCCATTCGATATAGGGAGGTCGCCCACGCGGTTGGTTGGGGCGAGTGTGAGTGGCGTGGGACCGGACGAAAAAAAGAGGAAAGGACAGAAAAGAGCACCCATTCTCCAAATAGATAAGTTAGACGAGAAAAAGGACGACCTATAGTCAATGAGCACTGGGAATTATACGTGAAATTGCATGAATCCAAAGCCAAAGTGAGAGGAAGAAACAAATAATCAAAAGGCATTCGTCGGAAAATTAGCAAACTCTGAAATGGACAAGAGAAGCAAAAATGTTCAAACTTCAAATTAAAGGAACATTATGCGAATTCATTTGTGAGAAGAAAAACAAGCGATGACGATGTTGAAGGTGGCAGAGACATCGGCATTGGACAGCGAGAAATGGTAAATAGACCAAGGCGCGACGTCTCAAGGCCTATATAAGGTCGGCCAGTAAGCGAATTTATAGAGAAAACTTAAGTTTAACGTTAATTGTTTCCAAGTCGAAAACTAATTATTTCGCCTTTAAATAAAAAACACAACATAATTTATTAAGATAATTCACATGAAAATGTTCTTTAACACTAGAACGCCGAAGGCAGTCATTTTGACCGCTTTCCAATTTCAAGTACAAAAGCAACTGTGCATTTAATGACACTTTTTTTAAAATTTTGTGACTTTTTGTACCTCATAGAATTACGCTTATTATAAAAAAATCATCAAATTTTAAAAAAAAGTGTCATTAAATGCACAGTTGCTTTTGTACTTGAAATTGGAAAGCGGTCAAAATGACTGCCTTCGGCTTTCTAGTGTTAAAATCTTGAAATAGTCCAAATCTGCTTCACAAAGACGATATAAATTAAGATTGAATTGAATGTTGGCAAAATATTAATATTTTCGTTTTGACGTCTAACATAATTTTGTATGTATGTATAGGTTTCAAAATATGATTTGACAGCAAACTTAATACTCAGCTGTGCTCACTGTACGTCCATATGGACGGACGTACCTAATGTTTTGTGCTCCGTACAAAATACTCACCTTCTCACCTTTATAGAGTTTGTTAGACGTTCGTATTACCCAAATACGCAAGGACTTTATTTGAATATGTGCCAATTGAAAACGGAGAAAATAAATGAAAACATTTTTAAATTGATCGCATGGTACGTAATACTAGTGTCAATATGAATTTGACAAATTATGTTTTTAAAAATCACCCAACAGGAAAATTGGGAACGCATACAATTTGAAATTGTTCTTTATTAAATGTGCTCCTGTATCCAATTTACTCAATCTGCCTGCTGGGAAAGTTTGAGGAAGCAAATCTTTATTCAAGGAATAGCTCGCTATTCCCAGCATTTTCATATGTGTTACACATATATATGGCAATGGCTCAATTATAGGAAAGATGTGGAAGCCATAGAAATATAAATTTGATAGATTTTCATTCATGTTTTTCAATTTTTATTTTGAGGATTCGAAAATATTTCATTTTCAAAACAAAAATAATTTGTTTATTTGTTTACATTTTTCTGTCAAATGAGTTGACACTAGTAGAACTTACAAAAACAAATTTCCATGTGGTTGTTGTATCGTTTTTTGTACAACAACACTTGCTGTTACCTTCTATTATTATACCATGAATTGATCGGAAAATGTTTACTTTAGCTGTGTTCCCAAACCTGCAATATAGTACTATATTGTACTAGTTTTGCAATTTTTGCTAGAAAAGCGTTCCCTTACGCCGAAAAGTAGGACAATTTGAAATTAAATTTAAGAGAGTTAAAACCAAAATGGCGTTCTCTTCTCCTATTTTCTGCAAGACCAATTTGGCCTAGCACGAAATAGTAAATGTAGTAAAATATGAATTTGACATTTGATTGCCAGAGATATACAGTCCGAAATAAAGCACATGAAAGTTAGCGCTTCAACAAAAGGGACACACGCACAGACGCACCACATTTGCTTGAAAAAAAAAACAAATAAGAAATTAAAAAAATGGACAAACAGATTTTTTATTCTCTTTTGGAGGATAGCGAAGATGAATGGCTGGCAGAAGATTCAGATGAAGATACTATAGAAAGAAGACCTGGGTTGGGAACGTGCATCATCAAGTTCTATTGGTTAATCGTACTAACCAATGTGTGTACATTGGCCCAAAATATCTTGGGCTTATGTCAAGTTCAGGGGATCTACTTGGATCGCTTTGACATTTTTACAGTAAGTAGTCCTCGGTGAACTGATTACAGTGATATATAGAAATGCATACTTCCCGAGATATGGTCCTTGAAAGTTCGGAGAGTATGTTGTTTTAAACAGCCGTTTGACTATTTCCAGCAAGGTAATATGAGTATCATTTTAATGGTTATGGTTTGTGCTTTAAAACTAGATGAAGAATATATCATAATAATGTATATACAATTTAAAAAAAAGAATTTGGATTGTATAGCCATGTATGCGCTTGTCCATATGTGAAAAGGTTGTTTTAAACAAAATATGCTCCGAAATTTCAAGGCCAATGTCTCGGGAAGTATGTATTTCCCCACATGAAATGTATATCACTGTAGTCAGCACAAGGAGGGCTACTTACGGTAATCATTTCAAAATGATCCGAGTGGAGCGCCTAGACATTAACATTATGGGAGCGTCCAGCCAAGTAAGGCTTTCCGGACTTGGAGCCGTCGGAAACTCCACTTCCAAATATTCGATAATGTTTTCATCTAAATTATACAAATAAAAAATAAACAATAAATATTAATATTATCAAAATCACACAATGGACGCCGTTTAACTTTTTGTTTCTTTGTGTGCCTTAGGTTTCTGTAGTTTTTTTTGTCCTTAATAGATGAAATTTTTGATTTTGACGTTTCTTTATGTTTTAACTATTTTTCGTTCCTTTACTTTTTGCGCAATTCTAGTATGTGAGAGTAATTTTTGATAGTTCGCTCTTTTACTAGCTTTACTATCAAAAAGTACGGGAACGAACCTTTTTATAGAAATACAAATTTTTCAATGACTGAAATTGAAATGATGATGAGCGCCTAAACATTAACATTATGGGAGCGTCCAGCCAAGTAAGGCTTTCCGGACTTGGAGCCGTCGGAAACTCCACTTCCAAATATTCGATAATGTTTTCATCTAAATTATACAAATAAAAAATAAACAATAAATATTAATATTATCAAAATCACACAATGGACGCCGTTTAACTTTTTGTGTGCATTAGGTTTCTGTAGTTTTTTTTGTCATTAATAGATGACATTTTTGATTTTGACGTTTCTTTATGTTTTAACTATTTTTCGTTCCTTTACTTTTTGCGCAATTCTTGTATGTGAGATTAATTTTTGATAGTTCGCTCTTTTACTAGCTTTACTATCAAAAAGTACGGGAACGAACCTTTTTATAGAAATACAAATTTTTCAATGACTGAAATTTCAAAAAACAAAAAATCCAAAATACGCATTGTCAATGTTGAAATTTTCAACTTTATACTTTGATACGCAATGCGTATTTGTGTAACATTTATTGAAAAACATGTATTTAACTTTTGAGGCGAATAAATTCGTACGCACAGGCATGAATTTAGGTACGACCCTTATATAGGCCTTGGTTCCAACCAAGGTGTATTTAATAAGGTGTATGCATCAGATACAACAACAAATATTTTACAAAAACAACATTGTTGTTATAGAAATTAAATTGTCATGCTGACAATAAGTTTTTGAAAAAAATAAACAAAAACAATTATTAATTTATTTTTGTCAAGAACTATTCTTTGAGGAATAAATTATGAATTTGTGTATTTTTGGGGTATTAGCGGTTTTAGGTCAGTGAAAAATAAAGTTTAAGACCTGGTCGCGATAAATTTTAAGTTTCCCACCTGCAGCCCATGGCTCCTTGTGATGTTGTTTGTATTGTGAATTACAATCTATTTTTTCTATGGAGTGGCTTCAAATTTTGCCTTCTTAAAGAAAATTGAAGGGACATAAATCCCCCGGCCAAAGACTAAATCATGGAAATTGTGTTGACCGTTTAAAATCTTTCCATAGGCGTATTTAACCTCCGCCGAGGATTGTGACAAGCACCAAGGGGCCGATTCCAATATAAGCTAACACAATCTCCTCGATTTTATGAGTAGCTGGGATTTATGGACAAATTTCCTCACATAACATAAAATATGTGGACCAATCGACGAACGTGGTTATAACGGATTTAATCTTAGGTTTCCTTTCCGTCCGCCTCTATGAATGAAGTTTTCTTGAATTTTTATTATAAAAAAGCCTAAATTTAAAGACCATTTTTGAAATCGAAATGTTATTGAAAATGTTTTTGACAATTTACTTTACAAACAAAAAAGAAAAAAGTTTGAAACCATATGATTGTCACTTACACCTTATTAAATACACCTTGGTTCCAACCATGGTACAATTATAAAAGGTAACAGCAAATCCCAGCTGATTTGATTCCATCGTAATACTAGTGTCAATATGAATTTGACAAATTATGTTTTTAAAAATCACCCAACAGGAAAATTGGGAACGCATACAATTTGAAATTGTTCTTTATTCAATGTGCTCCCGTATTCAATTTACTCAATCTGCCTGCTGGGAAGTTTCAGGAAGCAAATCTTTCTTCAAGGAATCCAGCAAATCCACCAATTTGGAAGACACGTTCCACAGTGGGAAAAATTACCGGGCTAGCGCGCAGAAAATAAAAAAAAATAACTTGAACAAAACTTTAAAACATTAATGCGGGTTTAAAGTAGAGTGTTGAGTGTACTTATGTCCGTATAAAATAATCCGAATTGATAAGTTAGAACGAAATAACGGTACATTTAAAATAGATATTTTTTCCAATGTTAAAAATGGTATTTTTTAGCTATAAAATTGCGATGGTCGTGTGCATTCTGTGAATATATTATCATAGAATTTTGTCCATTTTTGATATATAGGATTGGTATTTTAATTAAATGGAATAGTTATATAATCCATAAGTTATTTTAATTTAGATGTAAAAGATTAAGAGAATAACACTTGTTCGTTTTGTCCGGATTTATTTTTATGGAACATAAAACGTTTATTGATTTAATTCATATTACGAAAACATAAAATAATAAAGAAATGTTCGATGTGAAAACATAAAATAATTTAAAAACTAAATGAAATGGAATGCGCGTATGCGCTACGACGTCTAGGCAACAACTGCCCCCCAATCCGGGCTGCTGCTACGTCTTCTTCTCTTCGTTAAAAATTAATTCGATTTTGCATAGTTGCAAATTATCGTACTCTTACAGTCGGCCATCCTGTCGATCAATCGTCCTCGATTGAAACTTCTTCTTTGAATCCGCTTTCACTATTGTCGTCATCGTTGGGTGGTAGGGTACACCATTGTTTTAATTTATCAGATGCGTGAATTGATTTATAATGACGTTGTTTTCGGTTAGCACCTGGTAAATCTTCAATAACATATCGATCGTTTTCTAAAACGTGCGTTATTATAAAAGGACCTTTATATAGGGGCTCTAACTTTCTAGACTGTCCAGTAGCAGTTGGTTCGTTTTCTATTAAAACCAGATCACCTTCCTTATATCGTGTTGGGCTCGCATGACGTTTATCGTACCGTTGTTTCTCGACTTGTCGTTGCTGGTTAATTCGATTAGCTGATTCGTCTCGTATTTCCTGCATGCGCTCTTCATCAAATGTTTCGCTGTGATGTAACGCTAATACTAATTTGTTCTGTAGTATATCTCTAGGTTGATACGCGAATAATAATTCTTGTGGTGTACGGCCAGTAGTTTTGTTTTTCATTGTATTTATTGACCATTGGATCCGTCGTATTTGTTCGTCCCATCGTCTATCTTCCTTCACCGTTGGGAGAAGCATTCCAAGTATTGTACGGTTTGTTCTTTCGGCGTGACCATTCGCTCTAGGTGTTCTTACTGCGTTAAGAATATGTTTAATATCATTGTCTTGACAAAACCGATTGAAATCTTTGGAGGTGAAAGACGTTCCTCGGTCCGTTATGATGCGTGTTGGGAATCCAAAGTATTCACTGATTTCTTTTAAAATGTTTATTACGTACTTGGTTGCTGTACTCCTTACTGCCCTTACTATTGTAAATTTTGTAAATGCGTCCACGATGACCAATATATGTTCATTTTGTTTAGAACTTTTAGGAAACGGTCCTAAGTGATCCATATGCACAGTATGGAATGGGATCGGGGTTATGTTGTTAAAATGGTACTCTCCTTCGCGTTTTCCGCCAACGTGTTTGTTGTATGCACACTCGATACATGACTTAATATACGACTTAACAAAGTTTCGCATTCGAGGAAACCAGAAGTGTTGAGTTAGCCCTTGTATCGTTTTTTCAAGTCCTAAATGACCAGCATTATCATGTTGTTCTTGAACTACCTTCCAGCGTATTGCTTTAGGAACTACCCACAAAAGTTTATTGTTTATTTTCCGGAACAATCGTCCATTTTCAATGATATATTCGCTGCATAACGTTTTTTCTTTGGCGATAACTCCGTCGACTATTTCCCTTATTTTCTCATCCTAAAGTTGCATTGAGAATAACCAATCTTCTTCACTTACAGTGGTTTTTGATATACGCATCGATGCTGTTTCAGTTTCATCCGGTTTCTCATATGGTGCTCGGCTTAGAGCGTCAACGTGTTCCATTTTTGATGATGCTCGGTGTTCTATTTTGACGTCAAAGTCCTGTATACGTAGCCACCATCTCGCAATTCGGGGTATTAATTCCTTCTTCTGCATGGTCGTTTTTAATGCACTACAATCAGTAATTACCGTTATTTCTTTGCCGTAGATATAATATTTAAACCGTTCCAACGTTTCGACAACTGCCAATGTTTCAAGTTCGTAACTATGATAGTTTTTCTCCTCATCGGTAGTTGATCTGCTGTAAAAAGCTACAGGTTTCCACACATCGGTTTCTTTCTGCATCAATATTCCGGCAATACCTATGGAGCTTGCGTCCGTATGGATCTGGTGTTCACTATTCATGTTGTACGCTACCAAAATCGGGTTGGATGTCAAATACGTTTTTAATTCGTGGAATGCCGCTTCCTGCTTCTCACCCCAATAAAACGAACAATCCTTCCTCAATAATACACGTAGAGGTTCTGAGATGACTGCGTATGCGGGAACGAATTTACGAAAATAACTGGTCAATCCAAGAAATTGTCTTACGGCTGTTATATTTGTGGGGGTTGGAAATTCAAGAATTGCTGCCGTTTTCGCCTTCCCTGGGCTTAGACCGTCGGAGTGTAGCTTATGACCAAGAAATTCTATAGATTCGTTTAGGAATGTGCATTTTTGGAAATTCAGCGTTAAATTTAGTTCTCGTAAGACTGAAAATACTCTCCGCAATTTGTCCAACATTTCGCCAATACTATTACTTCCCACAACGATATCGTCCATATAGTGGAATACATCTCCGTCCCGAGCTCTCTCGCGGATTAGTGCCATTAAACGCTGAAACACTGCCGGCGCGTTCTTAAGTCCAAAAGGCATTCGTTTAAATTCGTACAACCCGTCTGGTGTCACAAATGCAGTATACATTTTACTATTATCGTCCATCGGAACCTGGTAATATCCGCTGTTCAAGTCTAGGACCGTGTAGTATTTGAATTGGTTTATCTCTTGCAGTCGTTCTTCGATATTTGGAGTTGGAAATATCTCCTTTACTACGTGCTGGTTTAATTTTCGATAATCGACGCATAATCTATCCTGACCGTTTTTCTTTTTTACAAGTACAATTGGGCTGGCATACGTGGACGTAGATTTTGTTATAATATCGTTCGCTAAAAGTTCATTTATCATCGTTTTTACTATTTCTTTTTTCGGTTCGGGTATTCGGTATGGCCTGGATACAATAGGTTCCTTTGTCGTCAATTCTATTTTCATTTTTAGTTCGTTCGTTAATCCGATTTCGCTTATGTCTCTTCCCATAACATTTCTATACTCGTTTATCAGTTCACACAACATAATCCGGATACCTTCGTCGTTTACTCCGCAATTGATTTCAGATAAGGCAATCGGTTTTCGTTCCGTTTTCCGTGTCGTGAATACATTGGCGTTTTCCAATCGTTGCTCCTTATCATTTACTATCAACTGTATTTCATTGTTCGTAAAAATGTCTTTTCCAAGAATTAAGTCCGGGGTAAAAATATGATCATCCGCAACGTAAAGTTCTGCCGTAATTTCAATATCATCAATCGTAAGTTTTGTTGTCAAGACTTCTTCGATTACACACGTTCCACCACAAACTCCACTGATACGTAATTTGCATTTTCTAATGTCGACTCCTAGCTTATACGCCACTGTTTTATGGATCATGCTGCATTCACTACCGGTATCAATCAAGGCATCGTATGTAAAACCATTTATAGTAACAGGTTTATTGTTGAGTACTTTACGTACGCTGTAAGTTTTTGTTTCTGTGCGTCCACAATGTGTCGGTGAATCTTTAGGATGAACTTTGTGACAATCTCGGCATCGTTCTCTTCGCGGTGGTTTTGGGCATTGACTGGAAATATGTCCTGGTTCGGAACAATTGTAGCACATTACCTTTGGGTCCGCTTTCTTACGCCTATCGACATCCTCCTTGGTGTACGGATCGCGTTTCCCTGTTGAAGACATTAGATTTGACCTGTTGCTACAATTAGCGATGCTCGCTAAATATTGTCCTGATGCTTCACGTAACCCTCGCATTGTTCGAAACCGTATTGGTGCAATTGCTTGCTGTAGCTCACGATGCTTCAATCCGTCACGAGTATATTTCACTGCCGCTGTTTCACTGATACCATACCGTCTTCCCAGTGCGCTCATTCGAAAACAGTATTCGCTGATGGATTCGTCTTGCCGTCGTACGGTTGATGTCATTTTAAAATGAATATCTGCTTCATCCGCGTTTGTGCTGAATTCCTCCATTAAGGCGTTTGCTAACTCATTCCACGTTCCGAAAAATTCTGGAGTCGAATCAAGCCATAACTTTGCAGGGCCTTTTAACTTCCTATACACTGTGAGTAGCAAAAGAGTTTCTTCACACTCGTAGGCTTGTGCTGCTTTATCTACTCTATCGATGAATTGTTCTACGCCGAATGTTGAATCTTTTGTTGGATCGTACTCCGGTAAGATTTCCGCCATTTCTTGTACACTGTACGTTCTCTGGATGGGCTCGTAACTCGGTTTCTGGGTAAGAGCTGATTCATTCACCTTGGTTTCGTTGCTTTCGTTTGCTGGTAAATCGATGATGGGTGTTGTTACTTGACGTTGTTGTTGTATGATTGACATCACATTTTCCATCATATCTTTTAAAGTATTAATTTGGGATTGTATTGACACTTCCTCCTCTACGCCATCAATATCTTCACACTCGACCTCATCGCTACCTAAAGCTCTAGATAACCGTTCGACCAGTTCACTTTTCTTTCCCATCGTGTCTAATTTTCTTTCGCGAAGTAACCGTTTTAATGTATCAACTTTTAATGATGTTATTTTAGGCATGTTGTTTTGTTTTGATCTCTTTTTAATTGTCACTCCGTTTACTAGTCGTTTATCCTTTTTCGTTTTCCGTCCGTTTTTATTAGTTTAAGTTCGATAATTATCGTTTTTTTTTTTATTTCGTTTCGTTCCTATGTATTTTCCATTTGAGTCGTTTTTCTTTCGTTTCAAGTTACGTTTGAGTTGTTGCACTTCATATCACATTCTCTGTTGTTCGTTATTTCATTGTTAGTACGTTATCCTCTATTTCCTTTTATATTCTTCAAAATCGTTATACCGTTACTTTGCATTCCTCACGTAGGCGATCGATCACATTATGAAGTTCTTAAACGTATATATGTTCGTGTATGTTCACAAAAATTTTATACATATGAGCGTATATGATTTTTTATGCAACAATGCGTTTATAGTTTTTTTTAGAACTTTTTTTTTTTTTTTGAATACGCACAATTACGTTTTTTTTTATTATTATTTCCGATAGCCGTAAGCGCGTTTAATATATCTGGATATTAAGATCCCACTTCTGAACTAAAAGATTAAGAGAATAACACTTGTTCGTTTGTCAGGATTTATTTTAATGGAACTTAAAACGTTTATTGATTTAATTCATATTACGAAAACATAAAATAATAAAGAAATGTTCGATGTGAAAACATAAAATAATTTAAAAACTAAATGAAATGGAATGCGCGTATGCGCTACGACGTCTAGGCAACAACTGCTCGCCAATCCGGGCTGCTGCTACGTCTTCTTCTTCTCTTCGTTAAAAATTAATTCGATTTTGCATAGTTGCAAATTATCGTACTCTTACAATATTCATTTTAAAGGTTACATATGTACCTATTACTTAAAATTTATAAGAAACCAAAAATTATAAAATAAAAAATGTTATAAAGCTTGAAAGAAAAAAGTGTTCAAAGGTGCCTTCTCTCCCCTATATATATATATATATGCCTTCAAAAACTCCTTCCTCCTCACTCTCCATACAAGGATCATAAAAAATATTTTATCTACTAAACAAACAAGCTTATCGCGAAAACTATAACAATATTAAAAAAATTACAACTTACCTTCAAAGATATTTTGTATGATCAAATAACTTTGGGTGACAACAATCAGCAATGAAACATGAGTCCAGGCGAATAGACTGAATTGTTTCATATAGTATTTCTTGACCAGCGACAGAACAAACCAGACAAATCCAATGCAGTATAAGGCAAAGGAGAGGAAACGATGATAGGTGACCATAAATTTCAAATATTCCTGCAAACAAAGACAAAATAGGTGTGGGGGGAGCATGAAACATAATATAATTTAATTGATGACAATTTATAGCAAAACATACCACTCGATTAATGGCCACACCGAAATAATCCACTAGATTTTCACCATAGAAAAAGTAATTGGAAGTCAAAAGGAAATACCATGATAAGCTACGGAACCATGGTAGGCCATGTATACGATAGACTTGATAGCCAATCGAAATGATTTCTTGGAAACATTTCACTTGCACCAATAGGGTCTGTAAAGTAGGGAACGAGGTAGAGTTGTAATTTGTATTTATATACTCTATTGTTTGCTTTTGTTTTATTTTCACAACTTACCGTAATCATTAACGCCAATGGTCCGCCATAAATGATTAGACAGAAACCACAAATCATAATCCAAGTGAATATGCCGCGAATAACCCAATTTTTCCATCTATAACAAATACCATTATTATCATTATTATTTTGTTTTTCTTAATAAATACGGTGTTAGTGTCTGCGGATTTCATTCTTACCTATCTGGCAAATCCTTTAATGCCGAGTCAAGTATTTCTGGCGTTTTATCCGTACCTTGTGGCAGATTTTTGGACAATTCTTCCACAAATTTCTCTTCGGGTAATTTTTCATCTTCCGATTCAATCTGAAAATAAAACCACAATAAATTAGGTTTTGTTTCTCGTAATAAAAAAGTAAAATATAGAAATCATATAGATGTTTCAAATAAAGATCCGTGCAGAAGATCTTCTATGATGAATAATATCAATTAATTAGATCGAGAGAACAATTAATTAAATTCAGTAAGGACAGAAGTAAAGTCGGAATGGTCCGACTATATGATACATTTCATTATATTGGGGTACATTCTACATATGCATCCTAACAGATGTCGCCTTTTCGAAGGAACATTAACATGAAATTGAACGAACATAAACATTTCGCAACAACATGCACCATTCTAAATCTAAATCAGAATCGATTTCAACAAAACTTGACACACTTAAGGCTATTCTAACTTAAGTACATTGTACAAAATTGTGTGCCAATTGGACAATTGCACAAAATCGGAACTAATCTAAGTTATATAAATTTGAACCGATTTTCACGAAACTTAGCTCACATTATTCTAGTCTTAATTTAGTACACTATGCAAAATTTCGTGCAAATCGAAAGATATATGTGGGCTTTGGGGTACAATTTACATAAAATCGGATAAAAATATATATGGGAGCTATATGTAAATCTGAACCGATTTTCACGGAACTCAGAACACATTATTTCAGGCTCATTTTAGTATTCTATGCCTAATTTCGTGCAAATCAAAAGAAATATGGGGGCTTTGGGGCATAATTTATATAAAATCGGAAAAAAATATATATGAGAGCTATATCAAAATATAAACCGATTTTCACGAAACTCAGTACACATAATTCCAGACTCAATTCTCTACGCTATGAACAATTTCGTGCAAATTGAAAGATATATAAGCGCTTTGGTGCACCATTTACATCAAATCGGGCGAAAATATATATGGGAGCTATATCTAAATCTGAACCGATATTCACGAAACTCAACACACATCATTCCAGACTCAATTTAGTACGCTATGCTAATTCGAAAGAAATGTAAGTGCTTTGGAGCACAATTTACATAAAATGGGCCGAAAATGTATATATAGGGGCTATATGCAAATCTAAACCGATTTTCACGAAACTCAGCACACATCATTCTAGACTCAATTGAATACGTTATGCCAAATTTATATGGGAGCTATATCTAAATCTGGACCGATTTTCACCAATTTCAATCCTATGCACAAAGGCATAATAAATACCCTACCCTGTACCACAGTGTGATGAAGGGTATAAAATGTCAAAGCCAAAAAATATTTAAATTTGATTCGAAAACCTTCAATAGGTCGGAACCTTCATATGGCGGCTATGGCATTGTAAATAATCTTGTTGAATCCCCTGAGAAAACAAAATACCAAATTTCTGACACTCAAACTAGAAAAATTGGTTAGAATTTTCACAATAACCATTTTAAACCAAACATCCTAGGTGTATTAAAAATGTATGTAAAAACTTTCAGAACTCTATCGTGAGTTTAAAAGAGAGACGGTCGGTGGCCTCCGATTACTATTTCAAGGTGTTGCAAACGGAATGATAATTTTAATATACACTCCAAATCATAGTATATAAATATATTACCCTGAACTAGTTATATCTGCATTTTGATGTTTATCGGTCATACTACTACTTCCAAATGCTTATTAATAAAAAAATAGGAAATAATCAAAGAAGATACTTTGCTAAAACGGAACTAGGGCAGACATAGAAACATATATTTCTGTTTAAATAAAAATTAATATAGGCAGACATGCAATGAGGGAAAACAATTTATTTTTGTGCGTTTGCCTCCTCTTATCGCCATAAGAAAAACCATATAAGTGTGAAAAGACAATAAACATTTCTTGAGATATTGTTTTGGTTTTTATGCTTTTTTGTTTGAATCACATCATCGTTTCTGGCCACCCCAGCAAGTCAAATCAAATAAGCAAAATTGAACACCAACAAAAAACAAAGTGCTAAGTATTAAATGCCATGTAAATGGCATACACAATCAGACACACGCACACTCATGGGCCTAACACATAGATAGGCAGGCGTCTATATTGCAAACCGGCAAAAGAAATTAAAGAACCGGCATTTCAACTAACTAAATAATAATAACAACAACAGCAATAAAACATGTGGTTCTTATCAACAAAATTTTGCCATACGAATGAATCGCGAATTGAAATATGTTTGTTGTGTTTCTTAGTATTTCATTATTCTCTTTTTCTTAAATTCCCTAGGGGAAAAATAAGAAAAAATAAAAAAAGAACAATACTGGATTCCCGAAAAATCCGGTGTCTTAAAATGGTCGTTATTTTAAATAATTTTAACTTTACTATCTAAAATTGTATTTTTTTTACTTCTATTTGGTATCGAAATTTTCTAACCATCGAGGCCATTACAGAAATTTATATAGTGGCTAGAAAGAGGACCAATATTTATTTTTTTTGGTATTAGGATATGTTTCACAACGAGAACCCAAAATATCCAATTAGAGCCAATTCGGTTGATAAACAAGGCCAAAGTTTCCTTAAATACCGAATAATAGGGGGTAACGTAACATAGGCCTATCCCGAAACTCAATGTTGGCCTTTTTATACCCTTATCCACACTGTGGCACAGGGTATTATGTCTTTGTGCATATGTTTGTAACAGGCAAAAGGAAACGAGATAGACCCATAGTTCATAGTTAATATAATTATTTCATTAATTTAAATAGAGAAAATTTATCTATCTATCTATTACCTATTATCTATATTTTGAGATTTTATATAAATTGTATACTAAAGACCCAAATTGGCACACAATTTTGTACAGTGTACTGAAGTTAACATAAATTATTCGCTGTCAAGTTTCCTTGAAATCGGTTCAGATTTAGATGTAGGTCCCATATATATTTTCATCCGGTAAATGGTACATGAATGGTACACTTAAATCCTAATGTTTGTCCGATTGAAACGAAATTTTTCACAACTTATCAAGTTGAGACTAGAATGACATTATTTTGTTTTGTTGAAATTGGTGCAGATGCAGACATAGCGCCATAGATATTTCGAACGGGTGATTGATATCAAATTGTGAACAGTACAGTATCGTTTAAATCTGCAAATCGTAATATCTTCTGCAAACCTACATTGAATCCGAAGTAAGATATCTTCCGCTCAACTCCTTCTAGTACCACCCACACAAATAAAGGTGTACAAATTATGAAAAATGTTAAATCTAATATAAAGCTAATTGAGTACCGGATTTAATCCAACCTTCGCACAAATAATAATATATTTTCCAAATGTAGATCAAATTGCAAGATGGAGCCCATCGTTTCGCTCCCTTTCACATGGGTTTAAAATATTGTAAATAACGTATCAGATTCGATACAAACTATGTTCATTGTAATATTTTTACCAAACCTAGATCGAGTTCCAAAATCGGTACACCAATCCTTCTACCTTCTCCTCGCCCACGAATTGTCAACATTTTTAATAAAAACTGAAAATTTTTTATGAAGAATATTAAGTATCCGATTGGTGCAATTTTTTGCACTCCGCAATAGAACTGGTAAAAACTGTACAAGCGTTGGCCAATTACATACATATCGATATGGCCACCACAAAAGCCAAGGTGGTGATGACACCACCATTGGTTTCGTTTGTTTTGTGACATATCTTCTGGTTTCAATGGGACACCACTAAATCCAATTAGAATATGGATGATAAGTGTTAAGTGCAGTTAGAAAATAGAAGAAGAATAAGAAAGGAAATAGACAGCCATAGTTATAATGACCTTCATACAATTACGATATTATGAAATATGGAAAAATATACAAGGGCATACATGCATCCATATACATATATCATTGTCATGTTTATTCTACAAACAATCATTAAATGTTATGAGACGACTATATTTCTCATATGTTTATTCCTTGACACTGGCGATATATTGTTTTCCATTCGTTGTTTTTCTCGTGCTTTATTGATTCATCATAAATAGGGAAACAGTAGCTTTGTCGGTCAGAAGTAAAACACGAGTTTTTGAAAAAATATATCAACTAGAACTGAAATATTATATGGAAGACAATGAAGTGTATGATTCCAGATGGCGTGTAGGTTATATAAAAAATATTATCATGTGCAATGTTGGGGCAATTAACTTTCTCAATGCGATGACAATTTTTATTTTAATTTTTTTATTCCTGAAAGGATTTTATTCTTTGAAAGATAATCACCACTCGAAATTGATATAGGCTTAGTAAAAATATTGCGTTGTTCAAAGACTAGATAAACCGCTCCAGGAAGATCTCAACAATCGACTGCTAACGTTGTGGTTTTGTGTATCCGGAACTCACTTCGGGTAATTTTAATCGATTACCTTAATTTTTTTGGGATTTTAAAAAATAACAAATAAAGCCTTTGTTAAGTTCGAACATTTTATGGGTGGACATTTGAAATGCATATAATAGACTCTTATAGCTAATTTTTTGGTTTGGCACTCAATTAGGGACAATTCAAGTAAAAAAGCTTCAGACAAAAAAAGTAAAAAAAGCTTCAGTCAGTGTAGCCGACAAACACATACCCTTAGCATATGGTTTGCGAAGTTCTGCGGAGTAAAAAACAGGTTGTATTATTCGCTTTGTATAAGGTATATGTTTTTATCAAAGAGTTGCAGATGTACCAGAATTTGAAAAATGTGGATTAAAAAAATTCAAAATGTTTTTGGGGAAGGTACAAAAAGAAGGGCAAAAAAAAATCTAAAACATCGAATACTAGATTATTTGTTTGCTCCCTTAAAAAAGGTTTGGCGATATACACTGGTAGCCAAAAAAAGCTAAAATTGCAAGGTTAATAAATGCCGCATAACTTTTTCAAAAATAAAGATATTGTGTTGGTTTTTTCAGTTTTAAATAAGGTATTTTATACATATACGTGGACGATCTATGGTAACCGGCCTGCATGCCCAGAATCTATTAAGTAATTTCTTTAAACGAATCGGAAAAAACCAAATTCCACTATCTTTATAATGGATTAAAAAATTCAAAATGTTTTTGGGGAAGGTACAAAAAGAAGGGCAAAAAAAACTTTGCTCAAGAAAATATACCGCTTGTTTGGATGTTTCAGCTTGAAAATAACCTCCAAACATACACCAAAACATGTCAAATATTTATTGCGGAAGTAAACAATTAGGGTTTTAATTTAAATCTTTGGAAGACCTGCCAAAAACACTTTTCTAATTAAAAAGAGATTTGGTCGCGCATCGGTAGTTACCATCTGTCCATAGGAGAAAGTCTTAAATCCCCAGCCGAAGGCCGGCTACCCACAAACACTCATACTGGTTTTCAAAATTTAAGAAGGGTCCCGCGGAATTTTGGAGACCCGTATATCAGAATGTGTGAACTTATTTTATAAGAATGCCTATATTTTTTTTGTAATCAGGGCTTAAAGCGCATTAAATTGATACACACATTGCATTAGTAAGAATAAAAGCATACCATTGTAATGAGGGCCCAAGGACTACATGACTACATAAAAGTTTCAAAACGATCCACGAGGGGGCTTTAAACTAGAAAAATTTTCATTTTATGTAAGGAATATAAATTTTAAGCTACCCAAAATTTGAAACATGTTCCTGTGGTTCCCTCGGAAGTGTAGTCTTTATTCCAATATTTACATGAAATCGGAATAAGGTATGGATACGGAATCCTATTTCAATTTTTTTTTTGCACAAATGATTAAATTTGATATTATTTTTTGTTTATATGAACCATCACCTATTCTTTTCTATTTTCTGCATGTGACGTCGTATTGCCTTACAATTGGATTTAAATTATTTGTATGTATATATATGTATGTAGTTGTATGTGCATTTGAATTCATTCATGTGTATCTGCTATAAACAACAACAACACAATGACAGTACATCTATCTATTTCCATATAGTCAAGCAATCAGCACCACCCCCAAACATTAGTAAAATCGAATTGACATTTCTTTGGAAAAATACAACAATAACAATAACAACAACAACATAAACTGTAACCACTGTTTGTTATGCAAAATATCGATATAGTACATACATACATACGTATATGTATATTATAATCCAATTGATTTTAATTTTTTGTACACCAAGAAATTTGATGATGTTGATCCAGTAAAGGGATAATATAGCGGGCCTTAGCATAATTCTCAAGAACTTACATGATCTGAAGATTCAGCTGCCGATGAATTTCGTTTATCGGCTTCGGATGTTCCAGCACTGGCTCCCAAAGAATTATTCGCTGCATCTTCTTCTCCAGCAGAAGCAGCAGTGTCATCGACTTTTCGACGTCGAACTTCGGCCATTTTTTAATGAATTGCTAATTAAACGTATCGATGGATTCAATTGGCTTCTAACTTATTTTTATCCGTTTTCAGCTTTTGTATCGCAAAGAAATAATCGAAAATCTTTCTTTTAATTTTAAAAATGTTTTTTTTTTTTGTTCTTTCTCTCGTTCGGTATGTATGTACGTGTATGTATGCCCACGAATACGTCAATTAAATTTGTATACAATTTTGTGTATTATTTTCTGTTGATTTCTTATGGAGTGGAGTTGTCATTTTCTGCCGTCTGCGCCGCCTCCGATTTTCACACATACGATGGGTTCGGTGGTTGCAAAGTCAAAACAAAAACAAAATCTTCTTCGATACAGGTTGTTTTTCTATGTTTATTTTCCTCCAAACTTTTTGTTCTTGGTGTCTTTGGTTCTTGGTAAAAATCAAATCACTACTGTTTCCAATTCACCCAAAAAATTAGTTATCAGCATTGCCGATGGTCGATTTTAATAGGGAATTACGATACCAAAAACAACACAGCTGTAGAGATTAGATATGTCAAAAATATTTTTCAAAAAATTTACATATTTATACAATTATTTTTGATCATTTTATTAAGAATCTATTGGGAATAGTTTTGATCGAGAAATCCAACTTAAATTAAGCGATTTTAATTTATAATTATGATTTTAATTTTATTTCTTTCCATTCGCAATAGCTTTTGACAGTTGATTGCGTCAACAGCTGTTCTGATGCAACTACCTTACATTTGTTGTGTTGTTATGAAATGACCTATTTCAAAGGAACTATTCCGTGAAATGAACGCCTAGTTCACTTTCGCTTAGTGGAATCCATGGCACAATAAATAGGTACTTCATTTAGAGCATGTTTAGACTACTAAATCCACTTGAACTCAAGTGTCAATTTCAAAGCGTATAATCACTTTAATGCTGCGCTTGACGTATGCGCTATGAAATTGACATTTGAGATCGAGTGGATTTCGTAAATCTAAACGAGCTTTTATCGCAGCTCATAAAGAGGTTTAGCCCAGCAAAAACTACTAACGTAGAACGCCATATACATTAAAACTTTTTACCTGGTTAACCTACTTTATGAGGATTTATTTGACATATATCCAAAGGAGTTGACAATTGAAACCCACTGGGTTAACCAAATCCGGTTAAATGTAAAAGTACTATAAATGCCGCTTGGGCCTTTTGATAGTACGTTTACACTGTACCGGATTTATTAAATTAATTAGATATACATTATCAATTACATTACATATATGTAAAATAAAACCTTATGGAGAATGTTAAAGTGCGTTTACATTGCACAAGATTTCGTTAACACAATGGGTTTAAATTGTAAATTCCATTGTACATATTTAAAATTAATCCTCGTAATGTAGGTTAACCCGACATAAAGTTCTAATGTAAATGCCATTTTAACCCGCAAAAAGGTATAATATAAATTACATTAATTCGCCTCCATTTGTAAATCGATGTAAATTCTAGATGTTTAGAATATTATATGATATAATGTTGATTTATCAGCTGTAATTTGTAATTAATGTAATGTAATTTGTATGGCATGCATAAAAATATTTGCTGTTTTAAAATTTAGAACTTTTTCCGAGTTAACCTACTATAGGAGTATTTATTTGACATATATTCATTGGAATTGACAATTTAAACTCACTGGGCTAACGAAAACCAGTACAAAGTAAACGTACTATAATATTCATAAGGAATTTTAAAGTATACTTTAAAGGAAAGTGACATGGTATAATAGCTCTGTCTGTTTACTCGATATTTGGTAACAATTGTTATCAAATGTTACTAAATGTTGTCTGTTTACCCAAAAATTCAGTAAAAGAGAGTCAAATGAGAGAGCAAGTTTGACAGTTGAACAACAACAAATTTACTGGAGTTTACTGAAAGAATTTTATTCAGTAAAATTTTGCAAACTCAGCCAATTTCGGATCAGTTGTTTTATGACCAAACACAAACATTATTCAAAACATTTTTTTAATTTGCAAAGTTCAATTTGAAGTTAATTGTGTAAAAATTACAGAAAATTAAAGAAAATTCGTAAGTAATGCAAATTTCATTAAATTAGAAACTAATTCCTTATATATTTTCAGGCAAGTTCCATATAGATGGCAATGTATTGATGCAGAAAACTTAAATGTTCCCGGGAAACATACCAAATCATTTTTCTTTTATTATTCATTTTATTTTTAATATAACATGCAATACAAATAATTGTGTTCGCCCTTTGTTTGTTATTTATTTTGGCGCAAATAAAATGTTTTCTTAAATCAGCTGTTTTTTGTTGTTGTAAGTTATACTAGTGTCAATGCTATTTGACAGAAAAATGTAAACAAACAAATTATATTTAATTTGAAAATGAAATATTTTCGAATCCTCAAAATAAAATTAGAAAAACATGAATGAAAATCTATCATATTTATATTTCTATCGCTTCCACATCCTTCCTTTAATTGAGCCTTTTTCACTCATATGAAAATGCTGGGAATTGCGAGTTATTCCATGAAGAAAGATTTGCTTCCTCAAATTTTCCCAACAGGCAGACTGAGTAAATTGAATACGGGAGCACATTTAAAAAAGAATAATTTCGAATTATATGCGCACATAATTTTCCTGTTGGTTAATTTTTAAAAACATAAATACAACTTATGGTGTTTTTACACGATATGTATTTTACATATGTGCTGTCACTTTTTTACATATGGAAATCGAACTCGTCATGTGAAACATACGGAAATTTCAATGTGTCAAAAGGATATGCAATTACATATGTATTTTTTCCGAATAGGGCGCGCTCTATTTTCATATGTGAAACGTAAGGAAATCAGCTGTTTTAATGAAACACATTGTTGGAAGAAAATATTTAAATTGCGAGTCAAAGAAAAGGATGAAAAGGCAACAATTACAAATTATTATTTCGTAAAAAAATAAAAGTGTTTTTCTGTTTATAGGTTATGTCATATGTAAAATACATATGCCGATTTGAACACAAAAATAAATGTTTTCTGTACGCTGCTAATTTTGACACACATAAGGAATTACATATGGGTGAAATAAGTGACAGCACATATGTAAAATACATATCGTGTAAAAACGCCATTATCAAGTAAAGACATTTGTAAGCCACATTGCCCAATATGCCTGATGAGCCGCATAAACAATGGCGAAACGCTTCGCATAGTGGTGGGAATGTAGTACCTCTCTGGCTTTCCATTTCAATGCAACTCCGATCATGTAGCTCATCTAGAAAGAGAAACTAATAAAAAACATTTACATGAATGATCCTTCGCCCTAAAAAGGCATAAAAACAAAAAACTCAAAAAATCAGCTTGAGCCCGGCTGGGATTTGAACCCTGGTTCCCATGGCATCTGTTGGTGTCCGACGCCTTAGCGTTCAAAGTCACCTCCTTATCTTCCTAAGGTTGCACAATATGCAGTTGCATACCATTGAAGAAAAATATTGTAGTCTGTATGGAAAAAAAGTCCGTCACTACAAGAAGAAAAATCTGCTCTGAAAAGGAATGTTCCAGTATGATGCCAAATGTCCGAACCTTGGCACGGTTGAATTTAATTCGTAGATGCAATTTCGCAGCAATAATCGACATAAATACAACTTATCAAGTAAAGACACATTGCCCAATATACCTGATGAGCCGCTTAACCAACGGCGAAACACGTCGCATAGTGGTGGGAATGTAGTATCTCTCTGGCTTTCCTTTTCATTGCAACTCCGATCATGTAGCTCATCTCGAAAGAGAAACTAATAAAAACCATTTACATGAATGATCCTTTGTCCTAAATAGCTGGGATCTGCTGTTACCTTTTATAATTGTACCATGGGAAAGTGATTTTTTGATGCAAAAGCAGGGTTGCATTTGAATCTTCTTATTTTGAACGTAGGAAAACTTGTGTATATTCTTGCAGGTTATGTAAATCAAAATGTCATTTTAATGGTGACAAAAAAAAACGAATATGTTAATTTGGCATTATTTTATGTAAAAGGATATACTCAACATAGACAAATCTCCACCTTAACATCAAGTGGATTTGCATTTCACGTGACGCGGCTGTTTTATTAAATTTACCTTGGGCCAAACTTGGCAAAAATCAAAAGAGCAAAAGAGAACGGCGTTCAAACACAAACAGACTCTGATATTAAACAGAAAATAGCATGACATTAGAGTCTAAACGCAACCAGAGAGTCACGAGTCAGCGTCATACTTTTTCGCCGGCGTGAAAACCAAACGAAAGAGTTAGCGTTAGCGGCACAAAATGTCAATTATTTGTTTTCATTTTCTGACAGAAAATTTTACGTTGTGCAAACCAAAATCAATTTATTATTTAATAAACAACAATTTCAAGGAACTTGGATAAAAATATTGAAAAAATTATTTTTCTTCCATTTTATTATTAATTCGTTAAAAAACATCCATAATCTTTGAAAATATTTGTTTTTTAACAGCACTGCCATATGTTTTGATATAAATTCTCATTGAAATTTGGTAGCACTGTTGATTTTTACCTAAAATATGGCAACTCAATTGAGAGCAAGAGAGAAATTTTGAGTATGACGCTGAGCAAAATTGAATAAAATCTATTCTAGCGTCATGCCGCTAGACGCGAACGTCAGCCGTCGCGATTTCCCGTTGCCAATAAGAAACACACGGCAAACGACTGTCGCTGACTCTAGACTCTATGGTGATCACTCCAAGAAATATTATAGAAAAAAAATGTCTACGCTGATTTTCTATTAAAAATTTAATGGAACAAAACAATTGCTTCTTTGTGGGGCTTTGTGTTCCATTATCACCCACCAATATGACATGTCGCGATTTCATAGAGAATCGTGGTAAATTTACCATCTGCACATGTGTTAGACGAAATGTCAATGATAACTAAAAGGCATAGTAATCGCTCAGCTACAAAATGCTATGCGATTACCAAATGCAAGAAATATCTTTTGCATCACCAACAAAAATTTGCTCAGTTGTATTTATTGTAGCAATAAAAATGTCAGTTTTTCGTGGCAACTGAAATTTCTTTCGATCTTGAGAAACAATTGTAGCGCGTAATTGTTACGGCAAATATGCGATGCAACTACCTCAATGCAAGTAGATAGAAAAACTGAAAACTTCAAACATTGCGAGCCGACGAAAAAAATATGTAATTTCTCCGAAAGACCTCGATTCGGCCAGAAAATACAACCTTGTGCGTGAGTGAGAGCGGAACATTGTTGTTGGAACTGAAATTGGATTGTTTTCGTTTTTTCTGTTGCTTTGGTTTACAGTTGAGTGTAATTCGTCGAGTTCAATCCGTCGTGTTTTCGTTACGCCGTCAAACCAGCGACTGATTTTTTTGTCAGTAGTAAAATTAATTTTGCCACTCAATCGTTTTTTTGTTTGTTTTTAGCAAAGCGATTGCAAAAGAATATTGTCGGGAATTAACCGAAGACGAACCTAAAAACAAAAGCTATCAAATTGTAATACCAAGAGAATAAAAAAACCTTAAGTTTTTTCTTCACAATCTGATAGTCCCTCTACCCGTACTTCCGCTTGATTTCTTTATTGGCCACCAAAAACCAAAAGAGAAAGAAATACACAAAAAAGAAAAGAAGAAAAGTTAAAAATATTTTGCCAGATTCTCTAACACGAATGAAGGAGAAGAAGATAAAATAAGCTAAAGAAAGAAGGTGCAAAAATTTCACAAAGCAAATTGTGCATTTTCGTTTTGTCGGTTAAACGTGTGTGTATGTATATCTTCTGGTGTGTGTAGTGTAGAAGAGGTTTGTGTGTGAATGAGAAATGAATAAGTAAAACAAAAAAAATATATATACAAGAAGTGAAAAAAATAAAAAGGGGCTTCAACAAAAGTAACGCCAATTGAGAATGGTGAAAATAATTAAAAAAATAAATAAATAATAATTTCCTCTGTGCGATCCCGAGATGCTGATGTAGTTGTGTTGTGTTTTTATTTCCAGTTCAGAGAAAATAAATAAATCGCCGCCAGTTTTCCGAAATATCACAATAATTCTTGTAAAAGAAAAATAAAATCAATCAAATAAATTTTATTAGTTGTAATAAACGTCACGTCATCATATTCTTTCCGTTGATGTATGTGTACATCAACGACAATAACAACAACGCCAGCTGAAATTAAAACAAGTGTAACACATCCAATTAGACAAAACAAGCCAGAGTGTGCGTGTGTGTGTGTGCAAGCTAATTGGAATTTTAACATAATTAAGGTGAGTTATCTGCTATTGCTTTTTTGTCGTTAATATTCTATTAAATAAATATGTGTATAAAGTAAAGTATTAAAAAAATTAAGTAAAGCCAAACAAATGTCAAGTGCCTGTCAAAGATGAATGTGTGTGTTCACAATAAAAATAATTCACGCGATTTCATTGTGGTCAACAAGCCGGCGGCGTCGTCGTTGACAACTTTTGTGTGCGGCGTGTATTGTATTGTTTTTCTAAGTTGTAATGAAAAGTGGTCACTTTTTTCAATAAAAATACCACTTTTTATTGTTTTAAATATTAGAAAAATAGTGTTTTAACCAATTAATTGTTGAATATAATGTGAAATATATGTGTAAAATTTTAATAAAGAAATGAGTTGCGAAAGATCTTGTCAGAGAGAGAGAGAGAGAGAGAGCGAGAGAATCATCAACTGTACGAAAGATCAGAGGGTTGCCATGGCATATTTTTAAATTCATTTATTTGTGGCAAAAAAGTGATGCATACATTTAGTGTGGAAGAAAAAAAAACGATATTTGCAAAAAAAATTAAGAATTTTGGGTTTTGATATTCGTATATTTCGAAGGAAGATATTTTCATTTAAATTTTGAAAGCTGAATGCTGTCAAACGTAAATTAAAAAAAAAAACACTGGGAGTTACTACCTTGTAAAAGTAACAACAACAAACAACAACAACAGTAAAAACGATCTGAAAATTTTCCAGAGGTTGATATTATTACAAATATCATATTCTTGGGGGACGTACGCGGATTGCCGGAAGTCCAGGTACGGGTATCCGGTTCTACGGATCGGGTTAATATAAAATGGGTATTTAAAGCTTATAAATATACCTTGCCAAGGAGTGGTGATATGAAGGGGTTATCTCAAACCGTTTTGGAGATACAGTCAAAAAACTGGGTTCGAACAACGTTTTTTTTTTATAAAATTCCCTTAAAGACGAAATTGGGACCAAACCTCTCCCAACTTGACTCAATTTGCCCTTTCCAAAATTGTGTGATATGTGACTATATCTGTTGTGGATCAAAAGATATTGGCCGTAGTACCCTATTTTGTAACAAGCGTACTTTTCTTTTACAAAAGGGGCACGTATTTACATGACTGTACCAAAACAAAAAGTAGCTTTTTATTATTCGTAAATACATATATTTATACCTGTTATTTTTTATACAAATAACAGGTTTGAAATATTGGCAAATACATATCGATATTAATGATTTATTATCATTTGAAGTAAAATTGAAGCTAACTATTCGTAATTTTTCTTCTTATCTGTTGCCATGTTTATCAACTCTACTGTCTATTTATCAATGATAGAGACAAAAAACGCTTATGATTCGTGGCCATGATGTCCACGGTCACTTATCAAAATGATCTAAAATTTTCATCATTGGTCGCCTTTTTTTCCTGATTACAACATTTTTTGAGGGGAAATGTAAAGTTACTACTTTGGGTGCCGGATATGCGAAAGAATTTCTTTGTTTTTTTGAGAACTAAGATCCATATACGTTGATCCACAACATATACATCCAAATGTCACAACATTTCAGGGAGTTTTTTTTTTGTTTTTTCAAAAAATCGTGGTCCAAATATTTAAACTCAACGAAAAAGTATTTTTATAAGCTTTAAAATGATACCCATTTTTATTTATTAATCGGATCCGTAGAATCGAGTATAACAGGGTACCCGTAACAGAACTTCCGGGTCAAATAACCGGGTATCTCCATAATGTGGATAATATATATCCAAAATTAGCGTAAAAATACCTACCTTCTGAAAAAATATTCAAAAAATCTGATCGTTATTACGAAACTAGAGTTAAGCTTATTATCTGTAATGGTTTTTTGAACGGTTTCACTTTGATCGCATCAAATGTTGGAATATTTGCACTTATTCTGCTATTTTTTGTAACATACATTAAAATCACTTTTATTTATTCAAATCAGCTGGGCATGAAATGTTTTGAGATCTAGCCTGCTAAAACTATTTAAAAATTCCACAGATTTGGATTCAGAAAAATTGAATTTTGTTTCAGAACAAAATAAATGTGTTTGTCTCATATTTTGTAATTTTGGCTATCAGATTTTTGTTTTGACCAATTTTTAAATTTAAATTATTTTCAAAAAGAAAAACCCGTTTGGAACAGAAAATTGCCATTTAGTCGTTTTTTTTTAATGGTTTTCAATGTTGGCATCATTGTGTTTCTCCATTGGCGAGCTCTCTCTCTTTTCTCAATTTTTTTTTCGCATACGAACAACATTGTCGATCGATTTTTAGTTGAGTGGTAAATTTTGAAAAGTACGGTTCACAATTTCTCGGCAAAAATAGAATAATTAATAAAAGCTGAATACAAGGAAAAAAGGTAGGTATTATGTGGAAAATTGTGTGTGTGTGTTAAAACATGAAAATATTCCAACCAAAAGAAATATAAAAAGATGAAGTGATATTTACAAGTTTTCAAGAAAATTTGTTACTTCGGCATAAAAAAGTGTTTTTTTTTTTTTTTTTAATGAGAATATTGCCCACTTGACCATTTTTTGTGGGGGAGGTACCAGAAAGAGGGGACTGATAATCACCATCTTCGAACCTAATTTAAGTTTACAAGAAATATTACGATGTTCAAAGTTTTGATCAAATCAGTTATTGCCCTCGAGAGTTACATTGCGCACCGGTCCGATTAATACACGGACGTACGGAAAATTCTAAGTAGACTCCAAATTGTCTGCAATGGATTTGGTTCAAAGAAACATTCCATTAAAAAATGGTATACAAATTATTGTTATGTTGCTGCTAATAAAATAACAAAAGAAATTGAGTAAATCATTCATTAATTCATTTGTGTCCGCATGCCGCGGTCGTCATTGGCAACGACTTGTTGCTTTGTAATAAAAAGAGAGGTCATTTGTTTTTTTTTTTTTAAATAAAACTACCATTATTTCCTTTTTAATATTTCAATAAATAGGTTTTTAACAGCAATTTGTTAAAATAGTTATAATCAAATGTTTAAAATTAGTATAAAGAAATGAACTGTGCTGAGCCCCCTTTGATTTTTTGTGAAAACGAACCACACGCATTCACTCTGAATTTATATTTGCCCCCGTTGTTTAGTATAGGCGAGAGAGTATTTGTGAGCAACATGAGCATCTCTGGTGGACGTCATTGTGTGAAAGAGGAAAATAGTGAAAGACAGGCAGATGGAGAAAGATCACATATTATCATATATGCAAGAGCAGGGATGGAAAATGAAAAATGTGAAAAGGTACCAAAAGAGTACTTTTTTTAATAAAAGAGTACTTTTTCAAGAAAATAAAAAAAAAAAAACATTTTATTCTGTTTCATTAAGATCGATTTTCAAGATATCATCACTTAGTCTATGTTTCTAATGGTAATAATATGAGAATTCTTGCTTCTTTCGATTGCATTGGAATATGTATGCTATTGACTAATTTTAATTTCACAACCTCTTTCTCGAAAGCCAATATACCGCAAACTAATATGAATTTCAGTTCCAAAGTGTTCTACCTCAGGAGATTGCCAAATTGAGTATCTGACAAACATATCCGCTTAAAAAATATTGGAACTGATAAATTAATTTAATGTTTGTAATTTTAATCATAACTGAACAGTTATCAGTCGTAAGCCCATTCATTTTTGAAGAAGAATATTGCAATCACATCAATATCTTTATCTGCAATACTTTTGCCGGTCAAATCCATAACAAATTCGAATCCAGAAACAAATTATGTATATCATGGTTTAATGGAGGACTGGAATGGTACTGAAATGGTCAAGGGGGTACTATGGTACTTTTTTGGGTAAAAAGGTACTGTAAAAAGTACTATTGTACTGAATTTTCCATCCCTGTGCAAGAGATGTATAACAACCACTTATTAACATTTTAATAATATTAAAAAAATAAATAAATAATATAAAAAAATTACACTTCATCAGCCTTATTCTGGATATTCACTAGGGAAATATCTCGCCTTATTCTGAATGAATAGGTAGAAGCAAAAAGTACGAGATGCGAATTCGAATTTTCGAAAATGGTGGTTGAAAAAACGATTCTTGTTGCCATATTGTAATTTAAGTTGTAATGTGTTATCGGTTATCGGTTAATAACGGACCCCCTCCTTCGAATCAACTAATTGTTGTCGTGTCGCGTAAAAGTATATTTATATCCAGGCTTCGTGCTGATACCTCGACTGACAACATTCTGTCTTACTTAAAAACCAACGGGCTATTAGTGAAGGAGTTTGTATTTGGATAAAGACCTCTTGATAACCCAGTAGTTATTTCTTCGGAATCAAAATACTAAAACTTGTTAATTTTTTATATATATCAAAATGTCAGGGGCTTAAATAGTAAGCTCAGAAGCCTATACATTAGAAGTTTTTATTGTGATTATAATGTGATTGTGTTCGCAGAAACATGGCTTAAGCCTGATATTAAAGACATTGAATTTTTTTCTGATAGTTTTCAAGTCTATAGAAAAGACAGGTTAGACAAAATTGGTGGTGGTGTTTTAATTGCTGTCCACAACTCAATTTCATTTGAACTAGTATATTTAGAAACTAACCTTAATGTTGAATTAATTTGCGTAAAGCTATCGTATCTTGGTACTACTACTTATATATCTTGTTCCTATATTCCTCCTAATTCGGATATTGAGATATATAACAGACATGCCGATTTAATAAGCTAGATCTCGGATTTAATCTCTGAAACATCTTTGTTAATTTGCATGGGTGATATTAATCTTCCAAATGTTTCTTGGGTGGCAGGCGATAACAATTTAGATTTCATACCGGCGGTAAATAATAATACTGGACTAGGAGGTCGCCCCCACGGTCGCTTGGGGCCGGTGTGAGTGGCGTGTGACCGAACAAAAACAAAAAAGAGAGTACTTTTAAATGTCGAATATATTCGTCAAAAGGGTTAATTCGCAGTTTATTATTTTACTACATGCTCCTTTTCCTTATGTTATCCTTCAAATCATATTCAGCGGTTCATCAGGCAAATTTGGCTATGCGCTTTTTTATTTTTCATCCAATGTGTATTTATTTCGCCTCCAAAATGCATCAAACTCTAGTTAAATATTCCTTATTATCTTTATACAATTCCGTGGCAATATTTTGGTTGAGCATGCCTCGTTATCAATACGATTTTCAATGGCATTATATTTGTTGTTTTCGAGTTAAAAATGAACATACAATCATTTATAATATCCTTGTCTATTGTCTTGTCTTAGTATTGTGTAGATATTTTTCATAAAAAATATTTATTACTTATGTTTTTGTAGTCAGTCGAAAAATTTCACACAAAATGTCGTCTCATTCTCCCACTCCCTGTAATCCAGAATAACTAATTTTTCCGCAAAGCGGATTCTTTTCACTTTCGAACTTCATTCAGAATAAGGCAAAAGCGAGAAAGCGAAAAAGTTCACGGTGAAATGTTGTTCAGAATAAAATTGACATCCAGAATAAGACTGATACTCTTTGACAAAATCACTGCTGACACTGCTGATATTTCCACTTAGACGTTTTTGTGCAAGGCGAAAATAACAAAGACCAGCTTCACAAGCACAACGGCTTACTGATCTGATACAATTTAATTTTTAATTTCTCTATTTGAGATGATTTTTAATCCATATTTTTTTATTCGATAGTCCTGTCTTGTAGTAGTTTTACGTGATCTCCTTTACTACGATTATTAATGTTGTATTTAAATGTAAGTCGAGTTTATAAAATTTGTCAATTTGTCGCAAAGTGTATATTATTTTCAAAAAAATCGCCTAGATCGTAAGTCAGGGATGGGAAATGAAAAATGTGAAAAGGTACCAAAAGAGTACATTTTTTAATAAAAGAGTACTTTTTCAAGAAAATAAAAAAAAACATTTTATTCCCTTTCATAAAGATCGCTTTCAAGGTATCATCACTTAGTCTATCTTTCTGATGGTAATAATATGAGAATTCTTGCTTCTTTCGATTGCATTTGAATATGTATGCTATTGACTAATTTTAATTTCACTACCTCTTTCTCGAAAGCCAATATACCCCTAACTAACATGAATTTCAGTTCCAAAGTGCTCTTGAAATTATTGAAGTAATCACGACGACTATAAGTGTCATCAATTTGCCTACCTCAGGAGATAGCACATAGTACGCCAAATTGAGTATCTGACAAACATATCCAGTTAAAAAAGATTTGAACTGATAAATTAATTTAATGTTTGTAATTTTAATCATAACTGAACAGTTATCAGTCGTAAACCCATTCATTTTTTTAAGAAGAATATTGCAATCACATCAATATCTTTATCTGCAATACTTTTGCCGGTCAAATCCATAACAAATTCTAATCCAAAACAAATTATATATATCATGGTTTAATAGAGGACTGGAATGGTACTGAAATGGTCACGGGGGTACTACGGTACTTTTTTGGTTAAAAAGGTACTAAAAAAAGTACTATTGTACTGAATTTTCCATCCCTGTCGTAAGTTGGTGATTGGGATTGGTGATGAGAGTTTTTCTCTCCCTCTCTCTCATTGGTGAATTGAGAGTTACTAGAGTTGCGCTATTTTTAAGCGTACTTTTTGTTCACAAAAGGTACGAATTTACAAAAACGTACCAAAACAAAGAGTAGATTTTTGTTTATTATTCGTGAATACGTTTACGCTTAAATTATATCATATATTATTTATGCGAATAACTGGTATAAATATTGGCCAATATTTCTCGATAATTATGATTTATTAACATTTGAAGTAGAATTTTAGGTACCTTTTCGTACTTTTTTGTTCCTACCTATGGTAATGTTCTCCAACTATATTCCCAATTTACCAATGAGAGAGAGAAAAAACTCTCAACACCAATCACCAAACAGTGTAAAACAGTGTTGGGCAAAATTAAATTGAGAGCAAGTGTGTGCGAGCGTAACTGAGAATTCACCATTAAAAACGACTGACGTAAGGAGAAAGAAAGAGAAAATGTGTTTACTCATCGACCTTCAGTTACGGTAGCGTATATGGGTAAGTGTGGTTTTATATTTGTCGGGATCGGGATCGGTGTTGAGAGTTTCTCTCTCTTGAGAGAGTAATTAGAGTTGCGCTATTTTTAATTTTGTAACAAGCGTACTTTTTGTTCACAAAAAGTACGAATTGACATAAACGTACCAAAACAAAAAATAGATTTTATATTATTTGTGAATACATTTACGCTTAAATTATAACATATATTATTTATGCAAATAACTGGTATTAATATTGGCCAATATTTCTCGATAATTATGATTTATTATCATTTGAAGTAGAATTTTAGGTACCTTTTCGCACTTTTTGTTCCTACCTGTGGTAATGTTTTCCAACACAATTCACAATTTACCACTGAGAGAGAGAGAAACTCTCAACACCGATCCCGATCCCGACAAATATAAAACCACACTAAGCATGCCTGGTGTAAAACCTCGCAAACTGTTTCTGATAACAACAACCGCTATATAAAGTCATGGCAACCCTTTTTGTTTGCTCTTTTGCAAGGTATATTTAATAAGGTAGCCGCATCGGGCCAGCTGTTGGACAAATAAATGTCAAAAATGTTGTTGTAATGTTGAACGAAAAAATTAAAAAACAAAATTATAAATGAAAATCTCCGAATTTCTAATAGCTTTTTTGGCAATACTTTTATTAACAGTTTCTACTAGAATTTGTGTAAAAAAATCTTGCCAATCTGTTTGTTTTGGCAAAATATTTTTGACATATCAAAATACAACAACCGATGTTTGTTGTAGAAATTCGCCGATGCGGCTACCTTGTATATCTACCTTGCTCTTTTGTTTGCTCTTCTTCTTCCACCCAGCAGCAAATTCTTCAACTATTGTGTTGTATCTTCAGTTCCACAACATAATTTGAATTGTTAACACCGGGCTGCGCTTCAACAAGAAAAGATAAGAAAAAATAGTAAGCAAATTCTATGACAAAGAAAAGGGTAGTTCGGTCATAAAGTGGCGTACATTTTTATTCCAACTAGAAAAAAAGAAAACAATGAAGTGAAACAAGTGTTTATGGAAAGAAATTGAGTACATTAACATATATGTACCTATATTTTTTTTAGGGATATGTCCGATTCTTTTACTTGTCCCTCCCTATTGATCATAAAACGTGCTATAATTTCGACGTCGTTCATTTATTTTGTCTCTCTCCCTCACTCATACATTTGTTTGTTGCGTTGTGCAAAACAAATCCATGCAGGCCGTTCGTGTTAGTTAGGTTTTTTTCTTTGGCTGACGTCAGAGTGCAAGCGAGAAGCGATGCGACTACATGCTATAATAGTTCATGCTACTTCAATGCTATAGTATGTCAGAGTGAGTGCTATAGAGAGCAAAGCGTGTTGTTGGTTTACATCGCCTATTTCTGTTTTAAACACGTGTTTATTGACTCAAGAAGGATTCAGAGGAAGAATTTTTCATATCGCAAAATATTTCCAAAGCTATTTTTAAAAGAAAATTAATGAAATTAACAAATTGAACTTGGGTCGATTTTCTTTATTTTTTCCAAATTATTTTGTTATTATTTTACAAAAATCCCGACAGATTCATCCATGCCATTAAAATTCGATAAGATGCAAAAGAACGATGCCAAAAACCGATAAATACCGGTAAATTAAAATAATAAACAAAGAAACTCAAACAGCCAAAGCTAGCTCTTGCTATAAACCAGTGTTGGGCAAAATTTAATTAAGCGTAAGTGTGAGCGAGCGTAACTGAGAACTCACCATTAAAAACGACTGACGTAAAGAGAAAGAAAGAGAAAATGTATTTAACAATCGACCCTCAGTTACGGTAGCGTATATGGGTAAGCATGCCTGCTATAAACCATTGCACAACACGCTTTATAGCACAGTCGGGCGAAACACCGCACGCGTGCTCTCTCGGGAGAGTAAGTATCACTATTCTCTCACACACATTCAACTGAAGCAATTGAAAAACCATTGACACACACACAAAGACTAGTGCGTGAGAACAGAACTGTTTACGCTCTGCCCGTGCCTGCTTTGTAGCTTGCACTCGCTTGTAGCGTAGCATCCATTCTGACAGCTTTTGCGCTTTGCAATAAGAAAACACACGCAGAGGTTTATAGCGTCGTCTAGCGGCGTAGCAACTAAGAAAAGGAGTGCATAGCCAATGTGTGTCAACGATCTCGTGCATCGATGTTGTTGTTGTTGTGTGAGTGAACCTGCCATTGATGATCAGTGTTCGCAAAAAAACGGTACACTATCGTAGTGTACCGTACCAGGAACACAAACACTAAAAAAATTTTAGCGTTAGTGTTCCGGTACACAAACATTAAAAAATATTTTAGTGTTACTGTTCCGGAGCACAACGAAATTCGTAGTGTACCGCTGTCGGAGCACTAAAAATCGTAGTGTACCGCGGTCGGAACACTAAAAAATTGTAGCGTACCGCGGTCGGAACACTAAAAATCGTAGTGTTCCATTTGGCGGAACACTAAAAATCGTAGTGATCCACTTGGCGGAACACTTAAAATTATAGTGTTCCATTTGTCGGAAATCAAAATTATGTATTCATCTTTTATTTTTGTATGAATAAAATTTATATTTTTATTGCTTTTCAATAATTTAATAAATAAAATATCTTTTTATATTTGTATTTGTTTATATTTTATTTAAAAAAATAGTAATATTATATTAACATCAACAGTTTAACATAATAAATATTTTGTAACTAAAAAGGGCGTCTAGTGACGGCCAACTCATAACTGAAAATTCCATTGAATTGCATTTTGGGTTATAATCGATTGCGCTGATCGGAAATATGAAATTCGGTTTTTATATGGTACCTGTATGTGGTATTGTAATATTTATCCCAAAATCATAAAACTACTTTTTTCATATCCGCGTAACTTGTACACTTCTTTTCATGAATAAGCAGGTAATAATTATGTTGATTGTGTGCCAATCACCAAATTTTGAATATTTTTGATAAAATTTCCTAAAAGTATGAATCGTAGATGCAGGTATAATTTTTTTAAGAAAAAAATTTTCATACTAACATTTTACAAGGGGATCTCCTAATTTTATTTGAAAAATCATGTTCGTTCAGTAAATTAATGAAAATTTTATCCAAAGCTGTATAATTTTGTCATAAAAACTGGCCAAAATACCTACATTTTGTAATTGCAAATAAAGTTATATTCATTTTTATTATTTGATCTCATTTTACCTCAAAAAACAAAACAGACGTGTATGGTACACTACCAGTACAGTTCAAGTAAGTGGAACGCTACGATTTGTATTGTTCCGACCAGTGGAACACTACGATTTTTAGTGAACACTAACATTTTTAGTGTTCCGACCAGTGGTACACTAAAAATTTTAGTGTTCCGACCAGTGGAACACAACGATTTTTAATGTACCGCAGTCGGTACACTACGAATTTTTAGTGTACCACTGCCGGTACACTACGATTTTTAGTGTACCGCTGTCGGTACACTACGATTTTTTAGTGTACCGCAGTTGGTACGCTAAGATTTTCGTTGTGCTCCGGAACAGTAACGCTACAAATATTTTTAGTGTTTGTGTACCGGTACAGTACGTTATTTTATGAAATTATTATTTAATGTTTATTTTCGAACG
>NW_026878046.1:0-190000 GCF_032173495.1 Musca vetustissima | reverse complement strand
GAATGACATGTTTATGGATCCAATTTCATTTTACTGGTCCTTTAAAAATGCGACGTCTGTTATGATTCATCTGTTGAATATACCCAAAGGTTTTCTTCTATTTTTCGCATGACTGATTGAAAAAATATTTGAAACTCTGAGATACCAGATATATTTTTTGAATGACTATCATGTTATTGAAAGGAATATCTTTGAAGCACTAAAATGCCTTAAATAGACCCTGACAAATATTTTGAAAATATCAACGCATTGAAAACATATTTTTTTAAAAATCCACACCTTAAATAGATTCTTAAACAAATATTTTTAAAAATCCACACCTCGAATACGAATCTATTTAAATAATTTGGTTTGTAAACACATGTTGGTACTGTCCACATTTTTGCAGTACCCTTTGGACTGTATACACTATATAATAAAAAGCACATAACTTCACCAAAAAATTTCATTTTTTAGATTTTTCTTTTGATATGTGTCCTCCATAATCAGATCTGATGTTTTCAATGACAAGGAATAGTGGATAAAATAATTCAATTGCCAACACAAGCAGATACTTTTTCAGGTGTAGAATACAGGGTGCGGAGAATGATAAAAATACACTCTTTCTCACGAATGCGCTCACGGCGAGAATTCGAATTTTTTTCAATTTATCGCGAATGATAAAGTTACAATGAATGAACAAACATATGCAATCTTTCGCGAATGTTCGAATTGCACAAAAAATTCACGAACGATAAAACTTCGCGCAAGCGTTGTCGATTAATTCATTCGCGAGCATTCTTTGTTGAAGATCATTCTTTCGGAAAACAAAAAAAAAAAAAATGTTCGCGAATGCTCGCGAGCACTGTTAAAAACAACAACAACACACGAATGAATGTGTGTGTAGCAGAAAGTGTGTGTAATAACAAAACACGTGTCCAACAACTATTGAGTTCACGAACGATTGTTGTTGCTGGTTTGAGCATTCGCGAGAATTCCGGAATGTTTGTTTTCATTCGTGAGAGAATGTCAGAAAGAATTTCAACCACCAAACAAAACGAACGATCGTTGTTGTGTGCTCTCACTCGTTTGGTAAAGAATTTATCGCCATAAATGCATTCGTAAAATGAGCACAAACCGATAAAAATGTAATTTAATTCTTTCGCGAGCGAATTTTTGCGCACCATGGTGGAATATTAAAAAAAATTGTTTTAATAACCAAAAGATGTGTCGAATATTTTATAGAATTTTTTAAAGAACCAACATAAGTTTTTTTAATTGTTCTAAATTACATACAGAAGAGTTGTTGTTTAATGAATTGTTTTCAAGGACCAAGAAAAGGGTGATTAAAAAAAAGATATAAAAGACCAGATACGCTTGGATTTTGTAGCGAATATTTTTTAAGGAACAGGAAAATCTTGAATATTTTAAATAATATCTTTCAAGGACCAACAGAAGTGTCGATTTTTTAGTGGATTTTTTTCACTAACAACAGAAGCATCGATTTTTTAAAGAATATATTTCTTAAGGGATTAAGAACAACGTGTGTGGTTTAAACAGTTTTTTTGAGTCAACAGAAGCTTGGATATTTTTAAATACATAATATGGTTTCAAGTCCCAATAAAGTGTAGTTTTTTTTTAAAGAATTGTTGATTTCAAGGGTTTACAGAAGCGTGGACTTTTTATAGAGTATTTCTGTTTACAGGGGCCAGTAGAAGCGTTGACTATTATTTCAATGGCCAACAATGCGGGATTTTCAAAGATTTTTTTTTTTCAAACATTTAAAACATTTTGTAATGTTTTTTTAAAGAATATTTTTTAAGAAGCCTCAGAAGTGTGATAGAAGCTTAAGTGGACACATAAAATAATGTTTAAAAAATCCACCCCTTAGATAACACCTTAAAAAATATGTTTAAAAATTCCACGCCTTAGATAACCCATTAAAAATATGTTCAAAAAATCCACCCCTTAAAAATAGGTTTAAATATTTCACGCCTTAGATAGACCTCTAAAAATTATTTTTAAAAAATACACGCCTTAGGCTAATAAAACACAAATTTTTAATAAATCAACGCCTTAGATAGACTTCTAGACTTCTAACAACATATTTCAAGGGCAAACAGAATCGTGAATCTTGTATAAAATTTGTTCCTAGGTCCAATTGATGCGTGCAGTTTTTAAAGAATATTTGTTGGAAGGACCAACAGAAACCTTGATTCATTATAGAATATTAGCATAAATTTTGTCAATAAATAATTTTGATTTTTTTTAATATAAAATCTTTCTTCGTTTCCGGTTTTACAATTTCACAATAATTCTGTATCATATGATGATAGGATACAAATCAATGGGGAGCGTGCGACAAACTAAACAAAAGTAAGAATGATGTGATGTACACACACACTCATACACCCCCCTCACTAAGAAGATGGTTGGTTGACTGGAGCCACATACTGAGGTGTTGTGGATCACGCCATACATGACGACATTGAAAAGAACCAATAGTGTTCTTGTTTTGTTGTTGTTGTCTTTTTTTTCGCAAAAATATCTCCTTTTAGCCAGCCCTCATTTGTTTGTTATGGCTCCTCTCGTGTATTTTGATTTCTTTTTTCAATTCACTTTTGTTTTTGAACTATCTGTGTCTTGTTGTTGTTTTTGCTGCAAACAAAAAAAAAAAACATAAAATAAAAATATCCATTAATTTTATCATACGATTTGGATCTATATGCAGTTATTGGTGATGATGACGATATTTTGAGACGTAGACAGAACTCAGCTTATGACTAATACAACGTTAAGGGCAAACAGGACACACCATCCAAAATGATGGAGTATTGAAAAATTAGAACCAGGGATGGTCCATGTATATATATATATATATATATATATAAAAGAGCTTAGTGTTAAGTGAGTGAGTGAGTGACTGACTGACAGATCATCGCCCAGACGAAACGGCTAAAGCTAGAAGCTTGAAATTTTGAGTGTGGGTTGGTGTTGGTGTGTAGGCGTGAGATAAGGCTGGGTTTTTGGAAATTCGAACTAGAAGGGTACGAAAAGTACTAAAATGTACCAAATATGGTACCCTTTGTATTAGGCGAACGGGAAGAGCTAGAATTCTGAAATTTGGAATATGGGTCACTGATGTAAAGTTAGGAAGATGTACAAAAGTACTAAAAAGTACTAAATGTGATACCATTTGTATTTGGCGAACCGGTAGAGCTAGAACTCTGAAATTTGGATTGGTGGTCGCTGAGTGTAGGATAGATGTACCAACAGGTTTTTGGAAATTCGAACTATAAATATCCGAAAAGTACTAAAATGTACTTAATTTTGTACAATTTCGTAGCATGTGAATTGATAGAGCTAAAAACTTGAAATTTGGAATGCGAATTAGGGATGAGATGTAGAGTCCATTTAAGGAGATGGTTTTGGAAGCGTGTACTCATGCGTACGAAAAGTACTATATGGTACTATATTTGGTAAAAGTTTAATTTGGAGATACAAATCGAGCTGGAATCCTGAAATTTGAAATTAACATTGCCGTCGGAGTGTAGGACTGGTAATGTACGTAGTTTTGGAATTTTTTACCAGTTTCAGTAATTTATATTCATGGGTACTAAATGGTACTAAATTTGGTACAATTTGAACTTTATGCGAACCTATAGAGCTAGAATCATGAAATTTGGAGTCAGGATCACTGTTGGGGTGTAAGATCGAGATATGTAGGAAGTTTTAAAAATTTTTACTAATGTGTACTAAATTTGGTACAATTTGAATTGTGGGTGAACCGACAGAGTTGGAATCCTAAATCTTGGATTTAGGATCACTCTGGGGGTGAAAGTTTGGGTTAAGTGGGACGTTTTGGAAATTCGTACTACTGTGTACTAAATTTGGTACAATTTGAATTGTGAGTGAACCGAAAGAGTTGTAATTCTGAAACTTGGATTTAGCATCTCTGTTTTTGGTAAGTAAGAAGTTTTCGAAATTCGTACTACTGTGTACTAAATATCGTACAATTTGAACTGTAAGCAGTGTTGCCAATTTAGCACTTTTAGTGCTAGATTTAGCACTTTTTAAACTCGTTTAGCACCAAAAAAATTGATCTAGCACCTAGCACTTTTTTTAGCATTTTTTATTTTTCAGTAATTTTTTATAATTTTTATTTCATCCCAACAAATTTTCACGTTTTTATACCCTCCTCCATAGTATGGAGGTTATATTAATTTTGTTTTTCCGTTTGTAACACATCGAAATAATCATTCCGACCCTATAAAGTATATATATATATATATATATTCTTGATCAGCGTAAAATTCTATGACGATATATCTATGTCCGTCTGTCTGTTGTAATCACTCTAGCGTCTAAACGAATAGAGATAGATCGCCAAAATTTTGCATATATTTTCATTTCTAGTACCTGTCAGTATATCCATGTTGGAGGGTATCCAAAGTTCGGCACGGCCGAACTTAACGCTTGACATTGTCTGCTAGTAGATTGTTTATTTGAAAACAAAAAAATACAGCGGTCCATTGGATGAGAGCGTTGTTAAACACATGAACATGAATATGTTGGAATTTTCTGAAAATAAGTTTTTTATTCACCGAAAAGGACCAAAATAGAAAAATTCAGGCAAACATATATTTGTATACCCTTCCCACACTATGGTACAGGGTATTATGTCTTTGTGCATATGTTTGTAACAGGAAAAGGAAACGAGATAGGCACACGGTTCCTTTTGAGAATATGCATCGAATCACTTTTTAAGCCGATTTATGCATGCCCGTCTGTCTGTCCATGTTAAATTGTAAACAAAGTAGAACTCGCACTTTTGATTCGAATTGGATTTATTTGGGGAAATAGGTTCAGATGTAGATATAGCTCCCATATATATTTTCGTTCGATTTTATGTAAATGGTGCACCAAAGTCCCCACAGGGAGAATCCAAAAGACAAAACCGCATATTAAGTTGAAAAATGTGCCCAAAACCTTAAAAAAATCAAATATTGGGTATGGTGTACACAAAAAAGACCGATATACATATTTAATTTTCAATACCAAATGTCTTAGGAGTAGTTCAATTCCAAAGCTCTGTTTTCAATATTGCGACCTCAATCGGATGGACATGGCTAAATCGAAAAGGGGTAGAGTTAAGAATAAATCGGGTCTCTGATGAATATTTCATTTTTACATATTAACAATTTTGTTCATTTAATTTTTTAGCACTTTTTTCTGGCACTTTTTTAAAATTTCTAGCACTTTCTAGCATTTTTTCAACAAAATCTAGCATTTTTTCTCAACAGAGTTTTGGCAACACTGACTGTAAGTGAACCGAAAGAGTTGGAATCCTAAAACTTGGATTTAGGATCACTGTGGGGGTGTAGGATTGGGGTATTTAGAAAGTTTTGGAAATTGGTACTACTATGTACTAAATTTGGTACAATTTGAATTGTGTGTGAACCGATGGAGCAGAATCCTGAAAATTTGTGTTAGGATCACTGTGGTGGTGTAGGATTGGGCTATGTAGGAAGTTTTGGAAATTCGTACTACAGTGTACTAAATTTGGTACACATTGTATTGTGGATGAACCAATAGAGTTGGAATCCTGAAACTTGGATTTAGGATCACTGTTGGGGTGTAGGATTGGGGTATGTAGGAAGTTTTGGAAATTGGTACTACTATGCACTAAATTTGGTACAATTTGAATTGAGGGTGAACCGATGGAGTTGGAATCCTGAAACTTGGATATAGGATCACTGTGGGGGTGTAGAATTGGGGTCTGTAGAAAGTTTTGAAAATTCATACCACTGTGTACTAAATTTGGTACAATTTGAATTGAGGGTGAACCGATAGAGTTGGAATCCTGAAACTTGGATTTAGGATCACTGTGAGGAAATTGGAAATTGGTACTACTATGCACTAAATTTTGTACAATTTGAATTGAGGGTGAATTCATACTACTGTGTACTAAATTTGGTACAATTTGGATTGTGAATGAACCGATAGCGTTGGAATTCTGAAACTTGGAATTAGGATCACTTGGAGTGTAGGTTTAGGTTAAGTAGGAAGTTTTGGAAATTCGTACTACAGTGTACTAAATTTGGTACAAATTGAATTGTGGATGAACCGATAGAGTTGGAATTCTGAAACTTGGATTTAGGATAACTGTGGGGGTGTGGGTTTAGTAAAAAATATTGGAAATTCGTACTACTCTGTACTAAATTTGGTACATTTAAATTTGAATTTGGAATCATTATGAGAGTGTAGGATCGGGGTATGCAGGAAGTTTTGTTGGAAGTAGAAGGGTACGAAAAGTACTAAAATGTACCAAATATGGTACCCTTTTTATTAGCGAACGTGAAGACCTAGAATTCTGAAATTTGGAATGTTGGTCACTAATGGAAAGTTAGAAAGATGTGCAAAACGGTTTTTGGAAATTCGACCTATAAGTGTTCTAAAGGTACTAAACTTTACTGAATTTAGTTCCTATTGTATATATATTGAACATATATAGCTGGAATCTTGACATTTTAAATGGAATACAGGTTGGGAAGTGGTGTTGATGTACGGAAATGGTTTAAGACATTCGTACTTATGTGTATAAAAGTGTAAAATGGTGCTAAATTCCGTACTAATTACTCTCAGTTGAGTGTGTAGAGATGGAATCGTGATAATCGGAATTGGCTTTAAAAAATCGTACTTATTTGTTCGAAAAGTACTAAATGGTACTAAATTTTGTGGAAGTTGGATTTAGGTGAACAGATAGAGCTGAAGTCTTCAAATTGGGAATTAAAATGACTGTTGGAGTGTAGGACTGAGGTAGATTATGAAATTCGTACTTATTGGTACGAAAGGTATATGTGGTACTAAATTTAGTACAATTTGGATGTTGCTTGAAAGGATAGAACTGAAAACCTGAAATTTGGAATTAAGATTTCTGTTGAAGATTGAGCTATAGAGACATCTTTGGAAACTCGTATTTATGTGTACGAAAAGTACTAAACGGCACTAGATGGATTTGGGTGAACGGAGAGAGCTGGAAACCCATAATTTGGACTAATGGTTGATGTTTGAATATAGAATTGAGATATGGAAGCATATTACCTATGTGTACTAAATAGTACTATATTTGGTACAACTTGATTACGTGTGAACGGATAGAGTTGGACCCCCGAATTTTTTAATTAAAATTACTGTTGAAGTGTAGTATTGAGCTATGGAGACTAGAAAATTCACTAAATTTGGAATAATTTGAATTTGGGTAACGGAGAGAGCTTGAAACCTAAAATTTAGAATGTTGGTCATTGACAGAGAGTTAGAAAGAAGGACCAAAGGGTTTTTGGTACTAAATTTAGTGAAGGTGACGGTATAGAGGTAGTCTTGAAAATGTATAACTATGTGTTCGAAAAGTTCTAAATGCTAATGTGTGTATTTCGGAAAATAGTGCTTATGTGTATGAAGAGTACTTAATGGTAATAAACTTGATATTAAATGTACGAATAGAGATGGAATTCAGAACTATAGTACAACGATTTCCATATGAAATATTTTTTTATCCCTGTTCCGCATACGAAGTAGCGGGTACTTTGCTAGTATATATATGTAGTACATAATTGATGTTCAAAGTATTTATTTTATGTTACAGAAGATTTTATCGTTGAAGTGTTTTAAGATAAGAGTCCAAAATCTCACATGCAACGCTGATAAGACTGTTGTTGTTGGTGTTGAGATTTTATGACGCACACTATGGGAAGAGTTTTCCCACCGATATAATTTGTTTAAGTAATACCTAAAGTTGTTTAAGTAATACCTAAGGATAAATATTTTAAAATAAAATTAGTACCTAAAAACCACTCAAATAGAACGGTCGTGAGCACCGTGTCTTATTATTTGTTATACAGACGACCTGCGGCTGTCTGTATATATAACACAATTGCAATGTTAAAAATGTATTTAACCTCTTATTAAAATCTGTTATTTGAAAAGTTTTTTTTTATCACAAGAGTCAAACAATTTGATTTTCTCAATTATAAGGAGGTTTTATAGAACTTTATTTTCTTCAATAAAAGTGTACGTTTGGCTGTAATTACAATCGGTTTGTTTTAATTTTTATTTATTTTTTAAGGCAACAAAAAAATGTTTTTAAATAAAATATTGCAAAGTCGGGTAATGTGGACCACTATAAAAACAGGATGCGAAATTACAGCTGCTTCGGTTGGATATTGCAGCTAGGACCTTTAAAATACCGCAAATGGGTCGGTACCCTTAAATCGGGGCTATTCCAAGAAATATATGGGTTCATAGCCATATATTTTTGCACTTATTGCTACCCTAGATTGCAATAAATTGAAATTTATCTCAACCAATTCACAACCTACCTTTTAACAAACTGGTCCACATTAACCGCCAAGTTGTTTTTATACGCAGTTTTGAGTTTTTTTTTATATAATGCAATACAATTTTTGTAGTCAAATATATATAACTAGAAGACCCGGCAAACGAGGCGTAATTACTATTCCTATTTGGATCACATACGATTCATAAGTTCTTTGAATCATTAAAATTGTTGCAGACGTTCTCGAGTTACAAAAGTAAGTAACACAGCAGTCGATTAATTCAATCTCCGAATTTTTTATGATTTTCTCAAAATTTTCTTTGTCAAAACTCTTCCCACAGCAAATAAAAACAACCGTAGGAAAATGTGAGTCAAATTGGTGCAGTCGTACTCAATGGAAACGTTTTTCAATAAAAATAAAGGCACATACGCAATTGTCTCCATGTAGGATTCGAATTTAGATTTATATACTTCCTAAATCTCCATCTCTATATATAAAAAAATTACGTGTAAACTCAACAACTACGGTTCCGATTTTGATCAAATTGTATGTACGGGCTCTATGGGATGTGGGGAGTGTTTCTGCGTAGTGCGAAGTTTATCCGACAGATGGCGCAATATTTAGTTTTTTGTTTTTTTTGCACCTTAACTCAAGAACTAATAAATATGCTCTATGGGCATGAGGAGTGTTCCAGCTTAATTTTAAGTTCGTTCGACATATGACGCGCTATATACTTTCTTTGCGTTTTGCCCCATTACAGATTGGGTGCTTAATCGACGTTAAGTATTCCAAACACAAATTCACACATAACCTGTTTTCCTGAAAAGCGCGTGGGAGTCAAACGAAAAAAAGTTTACAAAAATTATGTAAACAATGTATAGCAACTCATCAATTGAGAACGGCGGGACCGATTTGACTAAAAATTTCATTCTGTTATCTGTAATTTAAGTAGGAAAGTTTTTATGAAAGAAAATTTTGAAAAGCATATTTTGAAAGAACGGCTGAGCAGAAATGCCTACCATTATGTGGGACATATACCACAAAGTATTATACCGACAATTTACAGAGAAGTTCCTTACCCTACATGAAATACCATTTCAATTCCACCCGTTATTCACGAAGACAGGTTATGTATGAATTGGTGTCGGAATACTTAACGTTGATAAGCACCCAATCTATAATCGAGCAAAAGGCAACGAAAATATATAGCGCGCCATCTGTCGGATGAACTACACATATACACTTCTCACGCCCCAAAGAGCCTGTATATACAATTTGGTCAAAATCGGTGCAGTAGTTCTTGAGCGACGGTGCAAAAACACAACAAAAAAAACAAATATTGCGCCATCTGTCAGATGAACCTCAAACTATACAGCCAATAGAGGCTGTATATACAATTTGGTAAAATACGGTGTAGTAGTTTTAGAGTTTAGCGATCACGAACATACACGTAATTTTTATATATAGAGATAGAGATGTTTGACCTTGAATATATTAAGACGACAAATCTACTATGTCGTGAAAACAATTTGTTTTAATTTTTTACCATTGGTACGTCCACAATATCAAAGGAGCAAAATGGTGGTCCACATAACACGAAGTTACACTATATATATATATACATTGTACAATATGTAACTTTAATATGACTGTAGCCATCAGAATTGAAAAAATGCCCTTCCCGCATGACCTAAAAAATTACCCTTTGCCTGTTCGGGCAAAGACCACCACTCAACGGGGTAGGAAGGGTCCCTTCAACTGACAGCTTCAAAAAAATTGACAGCTCATTATCCTCTCTACTCCGATTGTTTAGGAGTTTCCCCTTTAATAAACATAACTGGGACGAAGTAAACTTTAAGAGTGCAGATTATTTAATGTCTTTTTCTGTTGTTGTTATTGTTGGTTAGCAACAAAATCGAAATTCTTTCATTCATTTCTAAAAAGCACAAAAGTAGGTAAATATGTATGTTCATGGGTACATACATATCTATATGTGTAAGTAAAATATGACCGAACATTGTGTCCGATTTGCGAACCCCTCATAAACAAATTACAATTTGTTTATGTATGTATGTAAGTATGTATGATTTCGTCATTTTTTTTTCTTTTTTCATCGCACTTCGATTGCTGTACTTTGTATGACGAAACAAACTGATTAATACTTTTTTTGTGTATTTCGATTTAGCGGACAGAGAATGAGGCTGACTGACTTGTTTTCATATTAAAACACTCACCGCATATCATTTGAGAGTCACTCGGCACATTTATTGTAGACATTGCAAACCAACAGAAATTCTTTCAAAACACAATTTATAAGAGAAAAGTCCAATGAAATGGGTGGTGGGGAACCCCCACTCCTGGAAGGGCAAAAAAAATTTACATACATTATTTTGACGGCATGCATAACTCTGTGTGTAGTATGAAGTTGTCATAATTTTGGTTGTTGTTGTTTTTTTTTTCTTATAGAAGAAAAGTCCCTTCCGATCACATCGGAAACAAACCAATTCCAACGGGATTTGATGAACAAAATTTGGATAAAAATCTGATGGGACATGCAATCTAAAATTGCTGCCAGGAAGAAACAAACGAAATACCAAAAAGCAGACAATCAGTTTGGAAAATTTGGTAAAAAAATGGCGGGCTTTTCTAAAACGTAGATCGATATTTATAATTTTTGACATAAGTTCGTTTGACAAATGTACCCAAAATTATGAATTGGTGGTTATTGCTCCAAGAGAATGTAGAATATAAAAAATTGAAAACAATTTTTGGAAAAAAAAACATGTTCAAACTTTCCAAAATATCGAAATACAAAAGGTAACTCCATATTACTTGGGGATTTCGTGCAATAGATATAGTAGAACTGAAAAATATAATAAAGGAGCAGAAAAGTAAACAAGATCAGTATAAATTATCAAGCAAGATGATATTGGAATCATGGGAAACAACAGGTGAAATTTTGCTAAGGATTATAAATAAATCAATGGAAACTGGAATCTTTCCGCTAAACTGGAAAATGTGAGGAATACCGTCCAATCAATACCCTGAAAACGTGTGGAAAATTTATGGAAAGAGTCGTCAAAAATCAGTTAGAAAAATACATAGAACAAAATAATCTATTATCAAAATTTCAATCCGGATTTCGAAAAAACTGCTCGTGCGAAACAACAGTTAACTATGTAATAAATCGTTGGAAACATATTGGTAAAAATAAAAAATTATTGGCTATATTTCTAGACTTCAAACGTGCATTTGAAACGATAGACAGAAATATCCTATTAAAGAAACTTTACGCTATTGGAGTGCGAAATGTCGAACTAGAGTGGTTTAAATCATATCTATCAGCAAGAACACAGGTTACAAAAGTTAATGGAATAATATCTAGACGTATCCAAAACGATGATGGTGTGCCCCAAGGATCGATCCTGGGTGCTCTTTTATTTATAATTTACATAAATGATATGCCGATTATCCATTAAAATATTGAAATAGTCCTATACGCTGATGACACTTTGATATACGCAGAAGGAGATTCAGATGAAGAATGTCACGACAAGCTAGCTTACGACATAAAAAATATTAATAAATGGCTAAAAATGAACAAGCTAAAACTAAACAAGCAAAAAACAAAAATTTTGGAACTAAATAGAACTAACCCTTTAAATTTTGAAATTAATGGCAATATTATAGACAAGAGATTAAATTTCAATGACCATATAGATTTTATTTGTAAAAAGATTGGCTTTTTTAAAAGAATAAGAAAAAATGTATCCACGATTACGGCAATAAATATCTATAATACGATTGTAAAACCACACTTCGAATATGGATCCACAATTATGTATACCTGCTGCAATCAACAACAAATTAATAGACTTCAGAAACTTCAGAACAAAGCAATGCGATCAATATTGAAATGTAATATATATACACCTATAAGGGAAATGCTGAACGCGATAAAATGGATGAATATAAAGCAAAGATTAAAATTAAATACACTAACATTTATACATAAAATAAAAATTGGAAAGGCACCAGAATATTTGAAAGAACAAATCGTGTTTGTAAGAGATGCTCAACCATATAATCTAAGGAATTCAAATGACTTCAGAATCCACCGTGTACAAACCATAGCGATGCAAAAATCTATATTTTACAGAGGTCTACAAATATACAATGAATTACCTTATGATATTAAAGAAGAAATGAATATAATAATTTTTAAGAAAAAATGTATAAATGTAATTAGAAATGAATATGTAAATTAAGAAATTGTGTATTAACTTATGTGAATTTTGTAATGTATTGAATTATACTAATAAAACTGAATAATAATAAATAGTTAAATTCAGTCTGAACACGTATCCAAAATACCAAGCCTTCGAGGTGTCTTTATATGGGGACTGTATACCAAAACGTGGACCTATTTTCAATATTTGCAATATAATTCATACTAGGAAAATGTGCGTTGGTCTCAAATTTGATTTTAGAACACATAAACGGACATGGTTCGACATAGAATTAGAATAGGGTATTCGGTGAATATTGCAAACGGAAGGAAGTCTTATTCGAAAAAAGTGTCAATTTGTGTTGCCGACACAGATATATTCCCTTCTCATAGGTTGTACAAAGTTTGATTAAAATCCTATTATCCTTTCGCATATTATTATTTTCACCAAATTTTTAGCCATTTCCCCATCTTCGAACTAAAACTAAGTTTGGAAGAAATATTACGATGTCCAAAGCAGAGTGAGCAAAAATTCGCTCGTGAATGAATTAAAATTCATTCTTTTCGTTTTGTGTTTATTTTACGAATGAATTTATGGTGAAAAATTCTTTACCAAACGAGCATTCGCCAAAGAATGTTCGCACACACACATAACAAACGAGTGCGAGCACACAACAACGATCGTTCGTTTCGTTTGGTGGTTGAAATTTTTTCTGACATTCTTTTGCGAATGAAAACGAACATTCCTGAAGGATCGCGTATGTTCAAAATAGCAACATGGACAGGTGTTTTTTTTTATTCGAATAACAAACTATACTTTGTTTATGAAATATTGTTTGTTGTTGTTTTTACAGTGCTCGCGAACATTTGTTTTTTGAGTTTTTCAAAAGAATGTTCTTCAGCAAGGAATGCTCACAAATGAATGTATCGACGACGCTGGCAGCGAATATTTATTGTTCGTGAATTTTTCGTGTAATGCGAACATTCGCGTAAGATAGCAAATGCTTGTGCATTCATTGTAACTTTATCATTCGCGATAAACATTCGAATTCTCGCCGTGAGCATTCGTGAGAAAGAGTGTATTTTAATCAATCTTCGCATCCTGTTGCAAAGTTTGGGAGAAATCGGTTACTCCCTATCGAGCGTTATGGTGTACACTATTCGGCCAGACAGACAGTCGGATAAAAGGACTTTTGTAAATCGATTCCAAATACTTTAAAAAGGTGTTTGGTCTAAATAAACTTGGGGCCTAAAATCGATATTTCTATAAGGCACATTTTTGCCGCAACAAAGTGAATATACCGTCATTAGACCTATAAACAGATTTTTTGTTATAAAATATCAGAAGGTCTTCATAGGAGAAACCAGAAAATGTATTAAAGAAAACGAAAGGATTTTTTTATTAAAAGACACGGAAATCTAGTTGTACCACCTGGCCTTCTTATAGAAGAACTGTAGGCCTTTAAAACGATATTCATCAGTAGGTTTTATTATAGAAGACTAAACGATATTCTTGAAGAAAATTAGAATGTATTCTTATGTAAGACTAGTATTTCTTCTAATATAAATTTAGAAGGCCTTCCTATAGATGTCTAGAAGAATTTTCCATAGACAATTAGAATGTCTTCTTATCAGCCTCACTGATCTAATAGAAGACTAGTGAAGCTTCTTATAAAAGGTTTCAATGTTCGTTTTATAGAAATTCTTATTCTGTAGCAAATCAAATGGTCTTCTTATTGAATACCGTATAAATTATTATTGGAAACTAAACTGAATTATAGAAGAGAAAATTGTCATCATGTAGAATACTACAGGGTCTAATGCACTAATAGTTCTTCGTATAGCAAAACAAATGGTATGCTTATAGGAAAAAGTATGTCTTCCTGTAAAAAAACAGAAAGTCTTCATATATCGCCAATTAGAAGCCAACGTCATATCGAATATCGGAAGTTGTCCTTATAGACGTACATATGTTCTTCTTTTGGAAGACCAGCAAAGCTCTTCTCGAAAGAAAATGAATTCTTAAGTGCCGAGTATTTATTGCTATGTGTTATCATCAATAAAAACTCCCGCGAGTTGTCATACTTTCAAGGTCCCCGAGAGTAATTCTACATCATTTCATTGTTACAGCATGACAAACAATCAATATAAGTCGGTGTGTGTACGTGAATATATTAGGGTTGGGAGAGTATTACTTTTGTCGAACCATTGAATTACCACATGAGATTCTTCGCTTTTCAATTCCTGGCGGATGAGTATTTGTTTTAGAAAATTTCGTTGTTTTTGAATTCAAGTAAATAACTCCCCGACTTGGCCCATAGATCAAATTATGTCCAGATATGAAATCGCAGAGATGAAACTCGAAACAAAAACCGAGAAAAGTATTGTGAATTGCATTTTTCCTCTGGGTGGCGCTACCTACTGCCATTTCTAGTTTATTGGTGGTGATTAAATTGTCAGGAGGCTTCGAATTCAATTCAGCCGGCATTTTGAAACACATATTTCTTCTTTTTCGCTCGTATCACCTTAATGTGCACACAGTTATAATTGAATTATTTGTTTATTTTTTCAACGTCACGATGACACCCAGTGCTGAGAAGCAAACAACAAAAAAGCAGATTGCAGCGACAGCGAAAGTTAGTGGGCTCGTCTAGCTAAATTAATCAAAAAAAAAAAAAAGCCAACAAATTTTTTCTCATGTTCATGTTTGTATAGACTTCTTCATAAAAGGGCGACGGGCAGTGGTATATTACGTTTGTAATTCGAAATGTTATTCTGCCCAATATCACCCAGGTCTCTCAGATAAAATCAAAATCGAGGTATTCAGAAATTCTTATTGAAAAATATGAATGTATATTCTGAAAGTACACTCCTAGGGCTTTCATTTAAGCTAGATCTTAATAGGTATTTTCACAATATGACTGTAATTTTCAACGTTGCCCACTATCACCCAGGTCTCTCACAGAAAATCGAATAAAACGGGCATTCAGAAATAGTTTTTAAAGTTATGGATATATCCATTATGCAATATAAATGTTTGTGTACAATGATCCCACTGTCATCCGAGTTGATAATATTAGGTAATTTTTGCATTATTATTTTTTATCAAATATATTATACATTATTCAGTTTCATCGTTTAAATTTTATAAAATCCATTTTATTTTTTTATTTTCACAATAAACCCTTTGGGACCCTCCGGAAAATACAATTGATTAGTGTCTTTGCTAATACAAATTTCAATTTAGTGTCAAAGTGGAGCAATCATTTTTTTCTATTTCACCCCTATGTGTGGGGATTTTCATCTATCGATGCCTAGAAACAACGTCACCATACATTTTTTTGCAGTGGTTGGGATCCTTGCTTATTTTTTGTTGTCATTTTCCTTTTGGCCGGCTCCTAAGTGCTTGGGATCCTTGCTTAGTTTGTTGTTGTACTTTTCTTGTAGGTGGCGTCGTAGGTGATTGTGCTACCACCTACGGTTTCCTAGAAACAACATGGAAGTGAATTTTATTCAATGGTTGGGATCCTTGCTTATTTAGTGGTGCTATTTTCTTCTGGGTGGCGTCGTAGATGAAGGGGTTACCATATATGAGGTTGGGGAAAAAAATCCAGAAGAAATCTTCGTCGAAAATGTCCATAAAATCGGAAAAATGATCGAAGTTGATCGGCATTTTAGCAGTCGTAACATGTTTTAAACTGTTTGCACAAAGCTGGTTTCAAAAAGAAGCTCGATGTTTATGTGCCACACCAATTAACAGAAACAAAATGGGATGGATCGAATCTCCCTCTGCGAAGCCCCGAAATGAGATATACCCAGTTTTTAAACGGATCGTGACTGGAGATGATAAATAGATCACATGTGATAACTCTGTGCGAAAACGATCGTGGTGAAGATCAGAATTTAGGCTTTGGCCATATGGAAACAACTCATAAGAAATAATCCGTCCCACCAAATGCATAACAGAAGCTTCCTGGCCGTTAGTCCTGGTTTGGCTATCTGATTTGAGGTGTTTCACCCCAAATCAGATATTCCGATGCATGTTAAATAAAGTCCTATAGTTCATATGAAAATAATGGATTTATTTTTCTCCAAACTAATATATTTCCTAGAAACATAGCCTCATTTAATTTTGTTCAGTGGTTGGTATCCTTGCTTATTTAGTGTTGCTGTTCTCCTCTGTGCGGCCCGACCTCCTAAGTGCTTGGAATCCTTGCTTAGTTTGTTGTTGTAATTTTCTTGTAGGTGGCGTCGTATGTGATTGTGCTGCCGCCTATGATTTCCTAGAAACAACACGGAATTAAATTTTATTCAATGGTTGAGATACTTGCTTATTTAGTGGTGCTATTTTCTTCTGGGTGGCATTCGTTTCCTAGAAATTTCGCCTCATTTAATTTTGTTTAGTGGTTGGTATCCTTGCTTATTTGGTGTTGATATTTTCCTCCGCATGGCGTCCAGCCATTTATCCTTACCAAGAAACAAAGTCTCAATGAAGTTTGTGAAATGGTTGGAAACCTTGCTTATTTCTTGGTGCTATTTTCCTCTGTGATGGGCATGCCATCTATCTTTGTCTAGAAACAACATCTCTTGGAATTTTGGTTGGTAGTCTTGCCTATTTAGTGGTGCAATTTCCTCTGTGCTGCCACCTAGGTGATGGAGATTCCATCTATTGTTGTCTAGAAAGAATTTCTTCCTGAATGTTATGCAGTGATTGGGTCCGTGCGAATTTAGTGTTGCCATTTACCTATCTCCGGTCATACCTAAGTTAAGATATTGATGACGAGGTTGGTTATTAGAATATTTGGGAGGCTTGGAATATATTTTGTCTACAGGGAGATGGAAGCACACTTTCCCACCCGCTTGTATTCCACATCGGTATCCATCGGTCGCCCCTTTAGCTCTCATTTTCCTACTGAAAAGTTCAATTCTGTCTACATTTTTCCACTATAGAAGATGTCAAGGTCTATCAGGAGTAGACCTCTTCTATATATATAAAAGTTATCTTCGACGTATAAAAGACCCCTTCTGCCTTACTACTAGTAGTTGTCAAATTTGAATCCCGATTTACATAGAATATCAGAATAAATCACATTCTAATTCTATTGTAATTGAAACGGGATTTTCAAAATGCCTTACAAAAATTTCAAATTATTTCAAAATCAGTGAATTGTTATTTTTCATTTATGTATTGTACATAACTTGTCAATGTAGTATATAAGAATGATATGTATATACCTTGCAACCAATATACATAGCTACATATATTTGGTATATAGAAATGTATTAGAACGAAAACGCCATAGTTTTACAAATGGCGGAGATGGTGGTGGTGGCGATGGCAGTCTGAATGCATTTCAACGTTTCAACTCTACTGCCCCCCCATGCAACAAAGAGTGGGTGAGAACCAAAAATGTATGGGCTAGGCTGTGGGTGGGGGTAGGGAACGACAGTGATAAGGCGATATGTGTGCGTGGTGGATGGGTGGGTGGGTGCATGGTGTTGCATTTGAAATGAAATGCGAGCCGTTTTAGCTGTTTGTCAAACTTTGCCTTTGGTAAGTTTTAGTTTAGCAGCATTGGCAGTATTACTTCTGTTTAGATTTTTCATCCAATATAACAACCAACGACAGATTGACCGTCCCAACCGACCTACCGAACAACCACTCACCCATCCATCCAGCCTGCATCCCGACAACCATATCATGCCATACCATTCGTACATAATAACAATTGTAGCAGCGAAAATAGGATGCAAAATGTTGAGTGCATTTTGGTGGATATTGATATACGTGTGTATAACCACATACATACATACGTACATGTGTATGTATGTTTATGTATTTGGTAGGAGAATCCTTTGTGTAGTTTGTATTATAAATATGACCATGGGGTTTACATACAAATATAGAAATTCCTCTGCCGAGAGAAAGGATTTTTCAAAATCTATTTTATTCTATTTTTCAATATTTTGCCTTAGTTACGATAAAAATTGCCTCATCGAATTATGGGCTTGTTACACCCTAAGATCGTGTCAGGAATTTTTGAATCGGTGATCCCTTCGTCTAACTGTCTGGTGCGCACGATTTGCTGCAAATGTGTAATTTCGGTTCACTCCTTCTGGTATCTTCTCCATAGAATTGTATCATGCGACCAGAGCATTCGATTTAAACCAAACATTGCAAAATCGAATATAATATATTCACTCAAAATTCAAATTGTACAAAATTTAGTACACATAAATACAAATTTCCAAAACTAGACACATACTGCAATTCTGCACTCCAAAAGTAGTGTTATTTCCAAATTTCAGGATTACAACTCTATCGCTCCACTTAAATCCAAATTGTTCCAAATTTAGTACCATTTAGTACACATAAGTACGAATTCACAAAACTAACTGCAGACCTCCTTTCTACACTCCAACAGTAATCTTAATTCAAATTGTATCAAATTTAGTACAATTTAGTATTCATAAACAATCCCATACTCCAACAATAATCGTATTACAAAATTTCTGTCAGCTTTATCGGTTCACCTATATTCAAATTGTACCAAATTTAGTAGTGATCCTAACTCCAAATTTCAGAATTACAGTTCACGTTAATTTCAAATTGTACCAAATTTAGTACTCAATAGTTGAAATGTACAAAACTACACGCCAACAGTGATCCTAACTCCAAATTTCAGGATTACAGTTCACGTTAATTTCAAATTGTAACAAATTTAGTACACATAAATACGAATTTCCCAAACATACCTGAATTTTATATTTCCCAATTTCAGTGTTCCAGATCTGTCGGTTCACCTAAATTCAAATTGTACCAAATATTGCACTATTTAGTACTTTTCGTCCTCTAAGTACAAATTAGAGAAACCACCTACATATCCCAATATTAATTTCCAAATTTAGAATTCCAACTCCATCCGTTTCCCCAATTTAAATTGTACTACATTTAGTACACATAAGTACGAATTCCGCAAAATACTAACATTCTTCAATTCTGCAAAGCAGTAGTAATCTTATTTCCAAATTTCAGTGTTCCAGATCTATCGGTTAACCCACATTCAAATTATACAAATTATTATATATAGTACAACTGAAAAACTACCTACATATCCCAATCGTACACTCTGGCTTTAATGTTCATTTCAACATTTAGAATTCCAGCTCCAATTCAAATTGTACTAAATTTAGTACACATTAGAAAGAATTTCCCAAAATACCAACCAACCAAAATACCAAATATTCAAAACTACCAACATATCCCAATCGTACACTCTGACGTTGATGTTAATTTCAGGATTCCAGCTCCATCCGTTTCTACAAATTCCAATTGTACCAAATTTGGTACAGTTTAGTATGTACTTTTCGTAAACATGAGTACACGCTTTCCAAACCTCCTTCATCGACCATAATTCTCAATCTTAATTTGCAATCAAAATTTTAAAGTTTTTGGCTCCATACATTCGCATGCTACGAAATGATAACAAATTTAGTACATTGCACTATGGGCAAAAAGTATGATTTTTTGTTTTCATATTTTGAAATGTAACTGATTTCCTAAATGTAGTCACCCATATTAGAAAACAAAAACATTTATTATCAATCCGGTGGCAACCCTTTTTTTGCTGGCGAGCTTCAAAAGTCAGCAGTTTGAAAGTTACATTGTTTTGGTACTTGCTTGTAATTTGACAAAATTGAAAAAAAAATTAAAATGTTTAATTATGGAAAACGTTAGTGCAGGTATGTGAAATTAAGACGAGATGCCATTTTTTGCATATTTGTCTGTTGTTGTAATGCTGTGAAATGTTTTGTTTATGTATAGCTTTTTAGTTAAAATCTATAAATTGTAGTTTTGTTCGTGGAGTGTAACTTGTGAATGGCAAAGCATTGCAAAAAGGTGTAAATGCCAAGTTATTAAAAAAATTGGAGCGATTTAAAACTAAACATTCAAAATGGCTTAGCAAAAGTATAATTATGGTAATGGATAAGCAGTATGTTTCACCAAACAAAATAGGTCGCCCAAAATTAAATTATGAACATGCTGGACCTAGGCTAAAAAGGAAATTAGCCTTCGAAGTTGCTTCACAAAATACGCTATATCATTGCTGCTACGGTTTCAGCCAAAATATTCAACAACAGAGACATGGCCTTTGTTTTGAATAAAGCAGTGAGTAATGGAAATATATCCGAAGTAAGGAACAAACATTTTGTTATATGCAGTTATATGAAATAGAGCCCCAAATCATATGAATCATTATACAAACCAAATTTCACTGCAATAGCTTCATAAACAAAAAAGTTGGGGCAAATCGGCCTGATCGGTTATATCTTACCAAATCATATGAAAATTGGTAGGTCATCTTGGGAGCATAAAACATGTATACAAACCAAATTTCACTTCAATAGCTTTATAAACAAAAAAAAGTCGTAACAAATCGGCCAGATCGGCTATATGGCAGCTATATGAAATAGTGCCCCAAATCATATGAAAATTGGTAGGTCATCTTGGGAGCATAAAAAATGTATACAAACCAAATTTCAATTCAATAGCTTTAAAATTAGAGCTTATGCCAAAATAAACGTAAAAAAACATAGTGCATTGTAGTACATTTCGGATACGTATAGTTCGAATCACTTTCTTCATATAGATAAAGATTTAGTACAATTATCATGTCTGGTACTACCCAACCCCTAATTATACCTTCGACCCAAACCATAGACTAAGTGTGTACAGGGTGAAATGAAAAAAAAAAACTGCAACAAATTTCAGACTGCTGCGGCAAATATTGAAAAATGAGCTCGGGGTAAAGCCATTGAAATTCCAAAAAGTGCATAAACTTACACCGCAACAGAAAGAAAATGGACACAAAAGAGCTAAAGAGTTGTTTCGCCTGGCCGAAAGTGCTGAACTGCCGAATTTGGTTTTCTCCGATGAGAAAACATTCGTTGTCCAGCAGTTTGTTAAAAAAATGATCGTGTTAACTTGCCAAAAAGGTCAGCAGGAAATGTGTACCTTCGGTTGGCCACCACAAATCAAGCGCCGGCCATGGTGAAGGTGTGGGCCGCCATAACAGCCGATGATCGCATTAATCGTGAATAAATGCCGAATATTAGCGAAACTATTCTGGAGGGTGTATTAAAACCTTGGGCACACAAACATTTTGGCCGCAGACCTTGGACATTGCAACAGGACTCAGCACGCGCCACCCAATAATGGTTAAAAAATTAGGTTCCTCGCTTCATTTCCAGCGCACAATGGCCACCAAAATCTCCGGATACCAATCCACATTGGACTATTGTGTCTGGAATATTTTGAAAAGAAAGTTGGCACTAAAAAATACCAAAGTGTAGGTCATCTCAAGCAAACGCTTCGCCGGGAATGGGCCAAAATACCACAGAGCAACATTCGGTCAGCGTGTGACGGTTTCATTGGCCGTTTGAAGACCAAAGGTGACCAATTCGAACAAATCTAAACTTATTCTAAAATTAGATGATATTTCCGACAATGTTTGCGTTCATTCAATAAAATTAAAAAAAAATGTAAAAATTACGGCGTTTGACTTTGTTGCAGTTTTTATTTATCTCTTCCTGTATATCTGTCGGCAATACCGGCTGAACATTTTACACTTTCAAACGGATCAACTCTACTTTAATTCAAGTTATTTATTTTATTTACGATAATGTAAACACTTACCACATTTAACATTTAAATATTTGAAATTAACGGTTACTTATATTATGTACATAAGTAACCGTTGTAAATAGTACCATAAAATTACATCTCTGAATCTACTACATTATTACACAACCAATACTAGACGAGGATCTTGCTTCTCAAAGGTAGTACTTAAGCTCAATCTAATTTCAATGAAATCGCAAGGAGTATATTGGCTCTACCAGCGTGCTCTCAAAGCTTTCCGTGAAAGTTAGGCTACTTATCTACAAGCAAATAATAAGGCCACTAATTGCGTACGCCTTCCCTGTTTGGTCTGGGATCTCTTCCCACCAAATGGAGAGGCTGCGCATTTGGGGGAGGCGAATCCTTAGGTCCTGCTTAGGCTTAAGGCCAGAACAAGGAGTAGATGGAATATGGCGACTACCTGCCAATAGAGTAGTGTATGATTCCATCGACTTCAGCCGTATAGATAACTTTCTAATGGCATCCGCTCTTAGGTTCCTAGACCGAGCGGCAACTTTAGAAAATAATCTAGTTAGAGATAGCCTTTTGCACGAAGCAGACGTCGAAAGGTTAATTCGGGCCAATTATAGGCCTCCGAGCAGTTTAGCCACCTTGAACGAAGAAGGTCTTCTATATAGAGATGACCAGCTCCTCTTCTATCATCGTAGGTTTGGGACGCTAGATATAGATATTACCGTATATAGCACGTCGCAGTAGCGGGTAAAGCGTCCTTATCTGTATTGTATATATTGTAAATAAATCCTCCATCCCAAACCCTTGTAAATATTCCTTGTCTCTAATCCCATCCCACCTAACCCTGTACATAAACCCCAATTTAGATTTAATACTTAGCTTTTAGTTCAGTAGTTTTTAAGATAAAATATATAAAAATTCGATAAGGGCTCCTTTTTTTCACATCATTTTTTAGGAGATTATATAGTTATAAATTAATTATAGATAGATTGTAAGCGTATATAAGTTTAGAGTTAGTCTGCAGAAAATCTGCAGGACATTTATGTATTAGAGAGATAAGCTTAGGAAAATAAGAATTTATTGTTAAGCATACGAAATGAATTATTGTTAGATTTAAGTTATTAAATAACTATGTTTAAGTTTTTGATGGAAAAAATATAAATTGAAATTGAAATCAATGAAATCGCGACACTCCGAATTCGAACTCCCCGACTCTAATTCGTTTAGCGAACACTGAAGGCTTAAGATCATTAACCACGCTTGCCCAAGTTGTTGGACTCAGATCATAAGCTGGAAGTAGTTCCTAAACAAGGAATAAAAGCATTCTTGTAAATCTTGTTGTTTCGGATGCAGCCATACCAGCTCCGGTCACGAGTTGCATTATTGACGCCCAACGTGAGGCATGCTTCTTTAACACGCAACGTGAGGCGTTCTTTATTGTCGCCCAACGTCCAGCGTGCTTTAACTTCTTTTATTAATAGAAAACCCTTCCTCCTCTAAATATATAGAAGACCTTTCTTTTGTTATTGAAAAGCCATCTTCTTCTTCTGCATTATTTTGGCTTTGTTGAAAAATTATTTTTTTTATACCCTACACAACTATGTTGTCAGGGTATTATAGCTTTGTGCAGCCCCAAGAGCGAAATATTGGTCCTAGACCCACCTTTAAGTATACCGATCGTCATATCTCGACTAGCTGAGTCGATCTAGACATGTGTGTCCGTCTGTCCATTATAATTTGTAAACACGATGCAGGCCACAGTTATGGACCAATCTTCACGAAATTTTGCATGTAGGATGGGTTCTGGCCAATGAAGACCCCTATTGTTTTTGGAAAAGATCGGTTAATATTTAGGGGATGAAATCTTCACGAATTTTTGCATGTAGGATGGGTTCTGGCCAATGAAGACCCCTATTGTTTTTGGAAAAGATCGGTTAATATTTAGGGGATGAAATGGACCAAAAACTTTATTTTTGTCGGTTTTTCTGGTCGCTCCAGAGGCCGCAATTATGGCCCAATCACCGCGAATTTTTGCATGGAGAAGGGGATCGGGCCAGAGAATAAGCATGCATGTTTTGATAAAGATCGGTCAATATTTAGCGGTTCAAATGGACCCTGACTTTTGTGTGAACAATGACAAAATTTGGATTCTGCAGCGTATATATTTACTCCTGAATGACATAGAGCCGAGAAGTTGATAGTATGTTCAAGAGGAGTGGTTGACCTTTAAATTGATACCATTTATATGGTCGTATGAACTCAGATGTGGGAGTTACACTTAAATATTTACAGGTGTTTAGGTATTCAGATATTATTTAGTAAACCATTACCACACTGGAAGGCGGAAATATGGCGCAGATGACTTTTAAATGTTCCATGAGGTTTCATTTATGATCAAGGACAACGCCTATAATTTTCGATGATGATCAGATAATAATTTTGGGATGAAGTGGACTGAAAACTTATTTTTGTATTTTTTTTCGAGTCGATTTATAGGCCGCAATTGAAAGTCGAACATCACAACTTTCATCGAAGGGAATCTGGACAAATAATTATAGGAGAGCGCAAATATCGCAAAATATTGCCCAAGCTCAGAATATAGTACCACCGAAAGTTAGATTTTCATGGAAGTTGTGTAGGGTATCATATGGTCGGCCCCGTCCGACTATACTGCTCCGCTCACCGGTTTTTTAATAAAATTTTCCAAGTTTTTTTTTTTCTATATTTTTCAAATTTTTCTTTTTTTTTCATTACAGAATTGCATTGAATTTGAATTTCAAAGTAATTTCAACGGTTCGTAATTTGTTTATTGGCAATTGGAATATACAATTCGACCGGTGCATGTGGAACAATTACTAAAGGGCTTGTTATAGTGTTCCTGTAACGACGATTTGTCGCCACCATTTTAACATTTGAAAACTTTGTAAGTATTGTATATATGTATTGTTGTTTTTAGTATTGAAAATTTTAGCGTAATATTCTTTGTTTCCGATTTAAATTGCAATATTGACGGCTGAAGGGCTTCTCAAACTTTAAACGCGTTTTTCTCTAAACATTTTTTTGCGAATGGCGGGCACGATAACTCAAAAACTAATAACCCAATCGGTTCCAAATTTGGCAACGTTTCTCTGGGAGTGTATACCTCTCGTATGAACTAGGATAAAGCCAATCGGTGAAGATCTTCCTTATTTTGGTAAAAAATCGGCGATTTTTCAAAAATATTTTTTCAAAGGTCCACCATTTTGTTAATTTTAGAGCGAAGTCAATAATCCTAGTTCATACGATTTCACAATCCACAACATCTTCGATTTGTACTTACATATTCATGTGTAAATGTTTATAATACACGCAGACAAATATATATGTGATGGTGTAGTCACATTTTATTGGTCATAAAAACAAAAACAACACACTCAATTTATAGAATTGTACGGAAAGGATGGCAAAAGAAAAATATGAAAATTAAAACAATCCAAAAGAATCTGAGATTCATTGGGGCTATCGGAAGGTGATCGAACTACTCAACACCAACTAGGTATGATGACACATCATTCAAACTAATTGCCCCCAACACAATACAAATTTAACACCACAGAATATGAACAGACGAAGATGAAGATGGAAAACAATTCAAAATCATGTCAATGAAAAGGAAGAGTAAAAGAAAATAAGAAAACATTTTCAACAAATCGAATTATCCATCTACCTTCCTCCCTCCCGCCTGCAATTAGCAAGTAACTTGAAAACGTTTAGCACATTATTAATAGCTTATAACTTGACTATTTAGCATTGCGACCGATCAAATTATCGTCGCCATCATCATCGGAGTGTTGAATTTATTAATTATCTTTGTGTTATACATAGCACCAATACATGTACGTTGTTAAATATAAAACAAAAACAACAAAATGACATACAATGACATTTTATGACAAGTTCTATAATAACAAGTGGTAAAAAAGCCTTTGTTAAATCAATAAATAACTCATGAGTATTTTATGGGAGAGAACACCTGCCCGATCTTCTACAAAATATATGACCGATGTATTCTATAGTGGAAGAAAATTTGATTCGTCTTTTATGGGACAGAAAACCTATTCGGTCGTCTTTAGGATGGCAAACCACACAGATATTCTTTATGATAAAAAATATTTTATTCATTTTCCGGATAGAAATATTCCATTCGTTTTCTTTCTTCTTTTTTGGTCAAGAACAAGACTTTCTGGGTCTACTATAGCATAGAAGACTTCCTTAGTCTTATACAGAAGGGAAGATCTCTTGTGTCATCAGGGTGCGAAGAATGAATAAGACACGCTCTTTCTCACGAATGTTCACGGGCGAGAATTCGAATGTTTTCAATTTATCGCGAATGATAAAGTTACAATGAATGCGAATGTTCGCATTGCACGAAAAATTCACGAACGATAAAACTTCGCTGCAAGCGTCGTCGATTCATTCTTTGCTGAAGAACTTTCTTTTGAAAAACTCAAAAAACAAATGTTCGCGAATTCTCGCGAGCACTGCTAAAAACAACCACAAACATATCATAAAAAAGTAAACACACACAACGCATGAATGTGTGTGTAGCAGAACGTGTGTGTAATAACAAAAGTCAGATTGTTGTTGCTGTTTTGAGCATTCGCGAGAATTCGGGAATGTTTGTTTTCATCCGTGAGAGAACGTCAGAAAGAATTTCAACCACCAAACGAAACGAACGATCATTTTTGAGTGCTCTCACTCGTTTGTTATGTGTGTGCGAACATTCTTTGAGTGCTCTCACTCGTTTGTTATGTGTGTGCGAAAATTCTTTGGCGAATGCTCGTTTGGTGAAGAATTTATCACCATAAATTCATTCTTAAAATGAACACAAAACCAAGAGAATGTATTTTAATTCATTCGCGAGCGAATTTTTGCGCACCCTGATAATAACATGATGAGTCTTTTATGGGAAAGATCTTCAACAGAATATAAGACCTATGTATTCTATAGTGGAAGATAATTGCATTGGTCTTTTATGGGACAGTAAACACATATTCAGTAAACCTAATTCATTTTCCGGATAGAAATATTCCATTTGTTTTCCTTTTGTTTCCTTTCTTTTTTTGGTCAAGAAGGAGACTTTCTGGGTCTACTATAGCATAGAAGACCTCTTTGTCACACTTATTCTATTGGCTTCTTGCATCTTCGGTAATGGATGTTATATAAATACCGGTCTATTGAAAATAACATCGCTTGTTGAAAACCCCTTCAGATGAAGATCAGAACTTCTGTAGTTTTCGGAGTACTATTGAAGTAGTGAAGTGATTGAATGACTGACTAACGATTCATCAACACCCAGACGAAATGGCTGAAGCTGGAATCTTGGGCGAGGGTCACTCTAAGTCCAAAGATGTCAGATAAGGCTGGGTTTTTGGAAATTCGTTCTAGAACGACACGAAAAATTTCGCAAACCGGATGAGCTAGAACTATTTGAAATTTAAAATGGAGTGTAGAATAGATGTAGCAAAAGGTTTTTTTTTTTTTTTTTTGGAAATTCGAACTAAAAACATTGAAAAAGTACTAAAATGTACTAAATTTGGTACAATTTCGTAGCATGTGAATGAAACATGAAATATGGAATTCGAATTAAGATCGATATAAGAAGGTGGTTTTGAAAGCGTGTTCTCATATATACGAATAGTACTAAACAGTACTAAATTTGGTACAGTACTAAATTTGTCTGGAATCCTGAAATTTGAACTTAATATTACCGTCGGTGTGTAGGATTGGGATATGTAGGTAATTTTGGAAATTTATACTTATGTGTATATATACGAAAAGTACTAAACAGTACTAAATTTGGTATAGTACTAAATTTGGCTGGGATCCTGAAATTTGAACTTAATATTACCGTCGGAGTGTAGGATTGGGATATGTAGGCAGTTTTGGAAATTTATACTTATGTGTACGATATGTACTAAATAGTACTTTATTTGGTACAATTAGAATTTAGGTGAACCAATAGAGCTGGAACACCTAAATTTGGAAATAAGATTACAACTGCATTGTAGAATTGAGGTATGTTGGTAGTTTTGGGAAATTCGTACTTATGTGTACTAAATTTGAATTTTGGGTGAACCAATAGAGCTGTAATCCTAAAATGTAGAGCTGTAATCCTGTTGGGGTTGTAGGATTGGGGTGCGTAGAAAGTTTTGGAATTTTCTGCTACTGTGTACTAAATTTGGTACAATTTAGATTTAGGTGAACCGGCAGAGCTGAAATACTGAAATTAGGAAATAAGATTACAACTGCATTGTAGAATTGAGGTATGTTGGTAGTTTGGGAAATTCGTACTTATATTTACTAAATTTGGTACAATTTGAATTTTGGTGGAACCGATAGAGCTGGCACTCTGAAATTTGGAGTTAGGATCACTGATGGTGTGTAGGATTGGGGTATGTAGGAAGTTTTACAAACTTCATCTAATGAGTAATTGTAATTGTACTAAATTTGGTACAATTTTGATTTTTGGTTAACCGGAAGAACTGGAACACTGAAATTATGAAATACGATTACAACTGCATTGTAGAATTGCGGTATGTTGGTACTTTGGGAAATTCGTACTTATGTGTACTAAGTTTGGTAAAATTCGAACCAATAGAGCTGGAACCCTGAAATTTGGAGTTAGGATCACTGTTGATTGGGATAGATTTTGAAATTCCCACAAATGTATAATAAATGGTATTAAATTTTGTAACAATTTGGATTTAGGTGAACCGTTAGAGCTTGAACACTTAAATTTGGAAATAAGATTATTGTAGGATTGGGGGAATGGATGTAGTTTTGTAAATCTGTACTTATGGGAACTAAGTGGTACTAAATTTAATACAATTTGAATTTAGAGCTGGAATAGTAAAAATCTCAATTAAGATTACTATTAGAATATAGAACTGAATAGTTTTGTGAATTCGTATGTGTACTGAAAGGTACTAAATTTGGTACAATTTGAATTTTGAGAGAACCCAATAGAGCTAGAATTTTAGATTTAGGATTCCTGTTGGGATTTAGGATTCCTGCTGGGATGTAGGATTGTACTTATGTGTGCGAAAAGTACGAAATTTGATACAATTTGGGTTTAGGTTAACCGATAGAGCTTGAATACTAAATTTTTGGAATTAATATTACTGAGGTATGCAAATAGTTCGGAAATTCACAGTTCTTCGTGTTAAATGTGGTACAATAGTTGGTACAATTTGGATTTAGGTGATACGACAGAGATGGAATCATGGAATTTGGAAATAAAGTTACTGTTGAAGTGTATGATTGGAGTAGGGGTGTAGTTTTGGAAATTTGTACTTATGGATACTAAAGGGTAATAGATTTAGTACAATTTGAATTTAGGTGATCCGACAGATGGAATCCTGAAATCCTAAATTAAGATTACTTTTGGAGTGTAGCATTGTGTACGTGTATACGTATTTAATTCTGAGCAGGCATTCTTATTTATAGAATATTCAAGAGCTATGTTTTCCTTTGATGATAATGGATGCCTTCTTTACTGTGAAAGACCCAAGAGGCCTTTCTCTACTGCAGAATATCAATGAGGTATTTTATAGTGAAGACGATGGAGGTCTTTCTTGACATAGCAGAATATGGAGGGGTTTCTATTCTATAAAATATGAAGGCGGTTTTTATACCCTTCACCACACTGTGATACAGGGTATTATGTCTTTGTGCATATGTTTGTAACAGACAAAAGGAAACGAGATAGACACATGGTTCCTTTGGAGAATATGCATAGAATCACTTTCAGAGTCGATTTATGCATGTATGTGCGTCTGTCCGTCTGTAGATGTTAAATTGTAAACAAAGTATAGGTCGCATTTATGATCCGATTTGGATGAAATTTGGCACAAGTCACATATTTGGCCCAAGGACGAACCCTGTTGAAATTTGGAAAAATCGGTTCAGATTTATAGATATATATTTTCGCTCCCATATATATTCTTCGTTTGGCCGATTTAAGGAATGGAAAATCGGTTAAGGATATAGCTCCCATATATAGTTTCGTCCGATTTGAGGTAAATGGTGCACCAAAGTCTCTATATCTCTCGATTGGCACGAAATTTGGCACAGAGTACTGAATTAGGTCCAGAATGATTTGTGCCAAGTTTCGAGAAAATCGGTTAAGATTTAGATATAGCTCCCATATATTGTTTCGTCCGATTTGAGGTAAATGGTGCACCAAAGTCTCTACATATCATTCGATTGGCATGAAATTTGGCACAGAGTACTGAATTAGGTGCAGAATGATGTATGCCAAGTTTCGAGAAAATCGATTCCGATTTAGATATAGCTCCCATATATATTTTCGTCCGATTTAAGGTAAATGGGTCTCCAGTGAAGTTTGCTTAAAGTCTATTTACAAAGTATGGAATAGATTGCAGAATGGCATGTGTAAGGATTGATGTTAGTCGGTTTACTTTTATATAAAGATCGCATTTTTAAGTTCGTTCAATTTCATGTCAATGTTCCTTCCAAAATACGACATCTGTAAAGATACATATGTAGAATATCCCCAAAGTGGTGAAGGGTATCATATAGTCGGCCCAGTCCCACTTTATTACTTTCCTTACTGGTTCATCCTATAGAATATGAATGTGGTCTTTTGTTTTATAGAAGTTGAATAAGGTCTTCTAACCTATCAAATATAAAGGCGGTCATATATTATATTGTAGACGATGTAGGTCTTCTATAGAAGGCGAAGGAGGTATTAACAGGTGGCCGTCTTATTTATAGTAGAATATAGAGTTCTTCTATTATATAGAAGACGACGTAAGTTTTCTATTCCAAGTATTTTATTCTATAGAAGACAAAGGAGGTCTTCCATCCTACAGAATACGAAGGTAATATTCAATTCTTTAAAGTTCGAATGTAATATTTTATTTTGTAGTACACGACAAAGGAGGTCTTCTATCCTATAATGGAACATGCGGAAGGCCATTAAGTCCTCGTTTCTTATAGTACCCTCCAGAAATTCTGCAACAAATTCCTAATGGACATTTCTAATTTACTTTGTATCTACATGGATGTGTATGTATGTGTGCCTTTTGCAATTATTACAAAATGCATTTACGCGCACACAGACACACACACACACACACAAACCGACAAACATACAAAATATGCACTAAACATTGTATATAGAAATACATATATATTCTATATAACGGTGAAGGGGGGTTTTGCATGTGTGTGTTGGTGTACGTTTATTTGTATACACAATAAACTATAGCGTCTAACCAACTAATGCCTCGAACTAAAGGTCTATAGATATACCTATATATTTTTTGTATATGTAAATATATAGATATCTGTACATATTTATTTGTATATATGTATATGCGAACGTATATTGCTATATATAACATGTTTCGACATCTATATTGTATAACCGAAAATTTGTCTCGATATAGAGGATGACATGAATCGTTATACCCAGCAGGACTTCCTATACCTCAAACGCACACACACACACGCACACACGCGCCTTGCTGTATATGGGTGTTTGTGTTGATGCATAGAAATTTGCGAAACATTTGTGTGTGTGTTTGTGCATTGCAACCAAATTGAAGTCTGTACCCAAAAATCGTTGTAGCTTGTTATTAGTAGTTTTCTCTTGTTGTTGTTGTCGTTGTTGCTGTTATTGTGTAGCTGTTGCAGCACTTGCAATGCACTTCAATGGCTGATGGATGCATCTTTCAGCCATTCAATGTTGAAATGTGCAGAATATCTGAACTACAGCACCTATTTTTGTAGTTGTGTTCGGTGCATCCTAACGAGCAATCCAGTTAGCGAGCTTTGAGCAGCTGGTGGGCCTGTTAGTGTCAGTTGTTGTTGTTGTTATGTTGTTAGTGTTGAGCTGTGGAAAGCTTTAGAATCCTAAAGGGATGGTCTACTTCGCAATTCATGATGCTCTTGGTGTTGTTATTGTTGTTACAAATTTTGTTGTCCGGGGTCATTTCAAAATCAGTATGGTTTTGTATTGAACATGTCTGCGTTATGCAGTAGCCATGGCTTCATGGAAGGTGTTGTCACCCTTGCGCCCATCAATTTTTCATTATGGACATAAAGAATAAAAACCATAATTTTTAGAATTCTTTTTCAAATTTCCAAATTTGTTAAAACTTTTTAATAATCGATTTTGTTTTTTGTTTATTTTGGGTTTACAATTATCGGCGTAAGAATTTTGACCTCCTTCAGGGAGTGTGCTACAATAAATATAGTCCCCCTACTGTAGATAGAAAGGATATCACATTGTTGCTCAGAGTGTACCGTTGGTTATCAAGGAGAAAGGGGGGAAACTTCTTTAAAAAACACACACACAAGAGTTATCCTCTTCTGTGGAAGACAACGGATGTATTCTGTTCTATTGAAGAGTATGCTACAATAAATATAGTCCCCCTTCTGTAGACAGAAAGGATATCGCATTGTTGCTCAGAGTCAAGGAAATAGGGGGCCTCTTCTATTAAAAAACAAAAACAAGGGTTATCCTCCTCTGTGGAAGACCTCGGATATATTCTGTTCTATTGAGGACCATGGAGGTATTGTTTCCTCTTAAAAAAATAAGGAGGTTTTCTATCCTAAATAAGATTAGGGTAGCCTAGCAGGTCTTCTATCCTACAAAAGACGAAGGAGTTATGCCTTAATACATCAAAGCAAGGATATATTCTACTCTGCCGAATGGCAATTAGATCTTCTTAGATCTTGAAGACCAAAAAGGTCTTCATTATTATAGAAAATCCAAATAGGTATTCTCACCTATAGAATAGCAAAGAGGAAAGATTTCCTAAAAACGACGGAATTCTTCTTCCGTATTGAAGACCCATAGAATATGTCTTCAAACCTTCAACAGATCATTATTTATATAGGAAGTCAGTATATGGCATTCCATTCGCCCGATATTGCGTCTATAAGTATTGAAAATTTTGACTCTGTGGGGAAGGTACCAGAAGGAGTGGATCAATGATTCCCATTTTCGGACTTGATTCAGGCTTCGTAATCGAAATAGGTTCTGCAAATTTTCGTTCAAACCGGACATTCCATTCGCCTGATATTAGGTTTATAAATATTGACAATTTTGACCCTTTGAGGGGGAGGTACCAGAAGGAGTGGACCAATTGGTCCAATGTTTGGTTCTGATCTAGGGTTGATAAGGATAGTTATGCAAAGTTTTGTTCAAATCAGATAGTCTGTTTGCATGATATTGAATTTACAAATTTGAAAATGTTGACTCTTTGTGTGGGAGATACCAGAAGGAGTCGGCCAATGGGTCTTATCTTTGGACTGACCTATGCTTGGTAAAGATACTAGGTTGTGCAAAGTTTGGTTCAAATCGTAGAATTTGTCCGCATGATATTATAAAATTAATTTTTAACACGATGTTATCGTGCGCAATATACGGCCAGTCGTCCAAACAGACGGACATTTGTAAATCGACTCCAAATTGTCTGAAACGGATTTGGTCCAAGGAAACATGGGGTCTCAAAAGCAACATTTGTAAATCGACTCCAAATTGTCTGAAACGGATTTTGTCCAAGGAAACATGGGTTCTCAAAAGCAACATTTCGATGAGGCACATTTTTACCGTATCAAAGTGTATATTCCGTCATTAGCCATAAGGCTAAGGGTATAAATATGATCTGCACTTCTGTAGGATAGAAACGTTATTGTTCATTGGCTTTAGCGGGACCTTCACCACATGGACGATCCTGTGGAGATCTTATTTATCTTGGGCTGTTTTTGCCAAATTGTGCGAGATCCTAGGTGAGTAAACCGTTTTCATGGCTCGGCATTCGTGCAATGTATGAACGTGGAGGGGGAATACCCATGTACGGCATGATGTTCCGAGGCAAAACGACCGATTACAGGTCAACAGCTCAACTTTCTAACCCTGGCATATTTTCCATTATTTTTCTTGAAGTGAATTTTTACGCCATAAAAAAAAGTTGTCACTTTATGCTTTAGTTGATTTGACCCTCGGAATATTGACCGATCATCATCTAAACAGCCGCTCTAAGTATTTGGTCACATCTCCTTCACCTTGTAAAACATGCGATATTCTGCATATAAAAATTGCCTCTAGAGCGACTAGAAAATCGGACAAAATTCATTGTACCCCCTGAATTGCACCACCTGAATGAAATCTCAACTTCACCGAAAACTATAGGCGTCGTCCTTGACCATAATCGGAACTTCCTTTACAATTTCAAAGCGATCAGCGCGACTTTTCCGTCCTCTAATGGAGTAATAGTAATACTATGCACATAGTCTCATTTATCTTATTATGTATAACTCCCATATCTGAGCACATCCGACAATTGAATTGGTATCATTTTAAAGGATATACTATCAACTTCTCGGGTCTATGTCCTTCAGGAGTGAATATATATGCTATAGAATACAAATTTTGTCATTTCTCACACAAAAATCAAGGACTTTATAAAAACAGGCATGCTTATTCTTTGGCCCGATCCTCTTCTCCATGCAAAAATTCGCGATGTTTGGGCAACAATTGCGACCTCTGGAGCGACCATAAAAAACCGACAAAAATTAAGTATTTGGTCCATTTCATCCCCTAAATATTAACCGATCTTTACCAAAAAAAACAATAGGGGTCGTCATTGGCCAGAACCCATTCTACATGCAAAATTTCGTGTAGATTGGTCCATAACTGTGGCCTGTATCGTGTTTACAATTTATAATGGACAGACGGACGGACACACATGACTAGATCGATTCAGCTAGTCGAGATATGACGATCGGTATACTTAAAGGTGGGTCTAGGACCAAAATTTCGCGGCGGTACAAACTCTTGGGGCTATAATATTCTGACAACCTAGTTGTGTAGGGTATAAAAATCTGGCATTTTTATAGGCTCATTGTTCCTTATGAGAATATGCATAGAATCACTTTCTGAGTCGATTTATGCATGTCCGTCCGTCTGTTGATGTTAAACTGTAAACAAAAGTACAGGTCCCATTTAAAATCCGATTTAGATAAAATGTGGTACACCATTTTTTTCGGCCCAAGGACGAACCCTATTCAAATTGAGAAAAATCGGTTCAAATTTAGATATAGCTCCCGTATATATTTTTAGGCAAATGGTACACCAATGCCCCTATAAATCTTTCAATTCGCAGGTAATTTGGAATAGCGAATGATGTGTGCAATGTTTCATGAAAATCTGTTCAGATTTAGATATAGCCTTTAAATTTAGTCTAGAATGATTTGTGCTATGTTTCGCGAACATCTTTGACAATAATATTAGAAATTAATTTCACCCAATAATGCATGATATCTGTAATTGAACAAGCAGTTAAATTAAGCGGGTATCGGATAATTGGTTCCTCAGTTAATTGAACAAAAAATTGTGCAAATTTTGATGTGCAATTAACCGAAAAATACTGTATTTTTGGTCTGCTAGAATATAGAAGAGAGTTCTGTGTCCTTTTATTATTCATGGCATACTTTCCCGACCTTTCGGTATCCATTATATAAAAGTTGGCGTTATGGATATTCGATTAGGAATGGAAATCCTGTTTTTAAGGGACATAAATTGGTATTCTTTAGGCCGAATGCACCTCTGTATGCTACCTCTATATACATATATAACTGGTTTATGTAATTGTGTTTGTGTGTGTATGTGTTGTTGCAACTATAATCCGATAAACATTAATGCATCTTCTCTCTGGCTATATACGTGTGTATGTATGTGTCTATGCATTGCATTTCGAGGTTTCGTCGGTCCGACGTTTGCAATTTTGCAAAATTTTTGTTAGTGTATTGTGTTGGCTGTCTGCATGCGAACACACACACACACATATACACACGTACACTCTTAATTGTATAAAAATGGCATGAGTGTGCTGTACTTCAATTTTCAGATTTTGTAGATATATATGTGCATGTGTATTATCCGCTGTTGTGTATAATAAATAAAATACATAAGACATATAACATGTATATACACACACGAACACCTCTACACAAACGTACACACACACACAAATATATATCAATGTGGATATATGTGTATATATTTATGTTAAAGCATCTTCTATACAAACAATCAAAATATCTGCATACAAAAATACATATATCCACTATAACATGGATTATATATATATATATATATAGGTGTATGTAGGTATAGGTGTATCTATATAATTCTGTAGTTGAAATATCTGAATCGCATTATTACAATTTAGTGATATGATATGATTTGTGTAATTGCTGCATTAAAGGATCAAAAAGCGAGCTCTACGATCATCCTTATAGAGATGTGTATCAGGTCCCTTTTATAAAGAAAACATCTGGAATGTCCAGATGGTCTCCTGCATACAGAATACATGCTGTTAACGGCCTCTTTCTATCCCACCCCACACACACCATCAAAATTATCAACATTTTTCGTTTTATAAGATAATCGCTTTCAATCGTTCGTTCGGTTTGTTGTTGTTGTTTGTATTATTTTATTTAATACAAACAATTAATTTAATGAATGTGTGAATGTCCATAACCTTTCTCAATATTCAAATATTGTGGATATAGTTATCAGTGTTGGTTAACAATAATGGAATAAATAACAGAAGAAAAAAAAACAAGGAATGCTCTCCGCTCTGCTGTGAATGCAGAAAAACCAAAAATTTCAATAAATAAAATTCTTTAGAGGGAACACACAAACACAACCAGTGTGTGCGTGTGTTTTTGTGTTCCAGACAATAAATGAAATAAAAAATAAACATAAAAAATACAGAAAAGAATTTAGCTTACCCTTACCTTTATCGGATGTGATAGTAGATTAAGTTCAGAATTTTTTTTTCTTTTCTGTAAAAGTCCTAAATAAGATTCTCTAGAGAAGTTGTAAATAAGTTCATCTGAATTATTTCAAGAGACATTCAGTTAGGAAGTTTTTTTTTCTCTGTTATGAAAATTTTGTCCAATGAAGACTTTTAGTAAGTTCTTCAGAAAGTCTCTATAGACCTTAATACCTTAATTTTCTGCATAATAAAGACCTTCAAGGAGGTTTTCTATTTACGAAATCTGTCTGAATGTTGTCAGTCTATATATCAGTCCGACAGAATGTCTTATGTCTACAGATAGTCGGGATGCCTTCTTTCTTCTTTCTATAGAAGTCTTTCTTCGGTCTTCAGGCTGTCTTCTGTTATATATAGAAACTTATTAGATCTGGTCAGACTTTCGATAAGCCTCAAGGCGTGGATTTTTATACCCTACACAACTATGTTGTCAGGGTATTATAGCTTTGTGCAGCCCCAAAAGTTTGTAGCGCCGCGAAATATTGGTCCTAGACCCACCTTTAAGTATACCGATCGTCATATCTCGACTAGCTGAGTCGATCTACAAATGTGTGTCCATCCGTCCGTCCGTCTGTCCATTATAATTTGTAAACACGATACAGGCCATAGTTATGGACCAATCTTCACGAAATTTTGCATGTAGGATGGGTTCTAACCAATGAAGACCCCTATTGTTTTTCATAAAGATCGGTTAATATTTAGGGGATGAAATGGACCAATAACATTATTTTTGTCCAATTTCCTGGTCGCTCCAGAGGCCGCAATTATGGCCCGAACTTCGCGAATTGTCACATGGAGAAGGGGGTCGGGCCAAAGAATAAGCATGCCTGTTTTTATAAAGATCGGTCAATATTTAGCGGGTCAAATGGACCCTGATTTTTGTGTGAAAAATTACAAAATTTGTATTCTATGGCGTATATATACTCCTTTAGGACATAGACCCGAGAAGTTGATAGTATATCCAAGAGGAGTGGTTGGCCTTTAAATTGATACCAATCATATTGTCGTAGGTACTCGGATGCGGGAGTTACACTTAAATATTTACAGGTGCTTACGTATTCATATATTATTTAGTAACCTATTAGCACACTTTAGGGCGGATATATAGCCTGATCGCTTTGAAATGTTCCATGAGGTTCCAGTTATGGTCAAGGACAACACCTAAAAGGTTAGGTGATGATCAGATAATAATTTTTCGGATGAAATGAACCGAAAACTTCATTATTTGTACTTTTCGAGTCGAAAGCCGAACATCACAACACAACCTACGGTGAAGGGAATCTGGACAAGTAATTAGAGGGGCTGACCAATCTCAGAATATAGAACCACAGAAAGTAAGATTTTCATGGAAGTTGTGTAGGGTATCATATGGTCGGCCCCGTCCGACTATACTGCTCCGCTCACTGGTTTAAACAATTTTTAATAGGTTTTTAGTCTATAGAAGACTTTCTGTCTATAAAATGACTTCACTGTTGAGGACTTCATTCGGTTTTCGGGATGTCTTCTGTCTATAGATCTTTGACATGTCTTTTTATAAAAAACCTTTATTAGGTATTCTGCCTATAAAGAACCTCCAAGTGGTCTTTTGTCTATAGCAGCTGGCCAGGTCTTAAGATTTTTTTGTATAGGAAAAAGTCAGGAAGTTTTTTTTTTTGCTTAAAAAATAACTTCAGGAGATTTTCCTTCTATTGAAAAACTTCTGTCAATAGAAGATCTTCTGACCAGAGAAGTCCCACAGGAAGTCTTATGTCTACAGATCTTCGAGGTACCTCCCTTCCATATAAGGCAGATTTAGAAGGATTTTCTTTCTGTCGGTATATTTCCAGGAGATATTCCGTCTATAGAAGAACACCAAGAAATTGTTAAAGACCTTACGGGAATACCCTGTCTATAAATTGACATTCAGGACTGTCAATAGAAGTCATACATGCGTTATTCTGACCTCCTGAGACTTACTGCCTTAGTTTTCTGCTTAATAAAGACTTCCAGGAAGTTTTCTTTCTGCGAAATTTTTCAGGATGTCTTCAGTCTATCGCTGTCCGTCAGAATGCCTTCAGTCTATAGATTTTCGGTATGCCTTCCTTCTATACAATACCTTTAGTAACTATATATACAACTTGTCTATAGTAGGCTTTTCAGGAGGTCTTCTGTCTGTAGAAGACTTTTTGGAGATATTTTGTTTTCAGCAGATTCTGTCCATAGAAAATCTCAAGTGGCGTACTGTCTTTAAAAATGACTTCTGTAGGTTTTTAGTCTATAGAAGTCTTTCTTCGATCTTCAGGATGTCTTCAGTCTATAGATCTACGCAATGCCTTCTTCCTATATTTAGCACATCTTTAAGAGGTTTTCTTCGATAAATGAGACATTTATAAGATCTTCTTTCTATAAAGAAGCTTCCAGTGGCCATTTAGCAGGTCGGGCTTTAATATTTAGAATATATTCAGGAGGTTTTCTGTTTATAGAAAATCGCCAGGAAGTTTTTTTTTCTTGAAAAAATAACATGAGGAGGTTTTCGTTCTATTGAAGAACTTTTATCTATAGAAGAAGTCCAACAGGAAGTCTTATGTCCATCCATAGAAGACCTTTATTAGATATTCATTCACTTAGAAGGCTTTTCAGGGTGGTCTTCTTCTGGCTGTAGATTTCCAGGAGATCTTCTCTTTATAGAAGAAGTTCAGGAGATTTTTGAAGACCTTGTTGAAAGGGTGTATAAAATGATATTCAGATCTGGCTATATACCCTTTTTTTGACTTCTTGAGATATTTGTCTATAAAACGACTTTCTGTCTTTAGAAGGCTTTTCGGAGTTCTTATGTTTAAGACCTCCCTCATTAGCTTTTCCGGTCCTATAAATGGACTTCCATTCTGTCTTCTGACAACCTTCCTAGCTTCGAAAGTCTTCTTTCCGTAGGAAATCTTCTCTTTATAGAAGAGACTTTGTTTTCCTACAGGAAGCATCAGAAGGTATTCTGCTATTAGGTCCTCCTGCTCTTTTCTACAGAAAATCTTCACATGCGCTGAAGTCTACAGAAGACCACCATAAGGTCTTAAAACCTTATAGTGGTCCTGCCTATAAAATATCTCTAGAAGGTCGTTAGAAAATCCACTTCCATGTTGTCTTCTATCTGTCTTTAGTCAACCTCCATGAGGTTCTCTTGTCTTTGAAAGATCATGTGTCTGTCTATGGAAGACCTTCAAGAATTCTTCTGCAGGTAAGAATACCTACAGGAGGTCTTTGTGTTCTTTCTATAGAATATCTTCTTTCATCCTCAGTATAGTTTTCAATCTATGGGCGAGATTAGAGAGAAAAAGGACATTATTTTAACCAACCAAAAGTGAATTTAAAGAATTTGGTTTAAAGGACGACAAGAGTAGCAACAAACACTACAACAACAAAATTGCATTAAAGAATGTTGACGACTTTAAAAAGACGCTGTTGGAACAGCAACAAAGCATGACCAAAATCATTATTTGCGAATGCAACACCATCGCATAAAAAAATGGATACAATCACAAAGTGATAAGGAATGAGTGGGTGGGACAGGCGAGGAGATCGACGACAGAATGGCCTGATATATTACATACATACCTAGAGACAGACAGACAGCCAGTCAAGTGCAGAAGAAAATACAGCTGGGATTTACTGGTTTGAGGAGGATAGGAGACCGAACAGCCAACACCACACCCGGCGTTGCAATAGATGTGGGGGGGCTGGGTTGTGATGGTTGCACGCCATATCTCCATTCATTGAGTCACTCTCCTCAATAGCAGCCCCACCACCACCCCCTCACCCTAGGATGGCAAGAATGCACACATAAATGGATGGTTGGGTTGTATTGCTTACACAAAACTGCAACTGCAAAAGTATAAATACAGAAATACCCTCGGATGAAGCTTCGCTTTTGGGGGGGCGAAAGGATGGGGAGGTGTTGTTGTTTATGTATGTCGTTTGGTAATTGCAACCAGCCAAATTGCTGTTGTGGTAGGACGGAAGCTGTGTCATCATAGCTTTTCCAATAGATTTTTACCAGGGATCGGACGGAGGAGCTGCTGCTAGGTGCTGCTGCTGTTTGTGGTGGATTGGTGTGTATAACCAAATCCTGATATATATATGTATTGTATGGGTGTGTGTGTGTGTGTGTGCGTTTGTATGTATGTAGGGAGGATACGTAAGCCTTTTTATATACATACATATATATAGATATCGATGTATGTATACAACAACAAGTCTACGAAAACCATTCAGAATTCCATAGTACAGGAAGTGGAAGTAGCAGACATGCAATAGTTAAGGCTGAATGTTGGTTGGCTGGTGGGTTATGTGTGGGTGAGTGAGGTGGATGACTACGAGTGTGTGTGTGCTTCATGTGTATTTAGTACTGATGTTTATGGCGGTGTTATTGTATTAACAATTTCTAATCAATCAGAGGCTCGATTTTTTGAAAAATATTTAAAATTACATAAATTGTTATCACAATCAAAAGATGTTGCGATTTGAATGAATGCATGAATTCGTCTTTTGATAAGTCAGGATTTGTTTTTTTTTTTCTTTTCTACAATGAAGACTCCGTCTAATGAACACACATTCAATAGGTCTTCTATCATATGTCCTTCAGTAGATCTTCTGTCTTAAGAAGTCCTTCCGGATGTCTGTTATGACTATTTTCGACTTATGAAGTCTATATACCGTCTGTACTGACCTCGGAATATCTGCCTTTCCATAAATGACCTTGATGATGCCTTGACATGTAGTCTTTTGTCTATAGCATACCTTCTGGGGGTATACTGTCTATAGATCATCATTAAGTCTTCTGTGACCTTGCAGGAGATTATAAAAATTACTTCAGAAGTTCTTTTGTTCATGGGAGTTTTATAAAAAGATTTACTAAAAAGTCCTTCAGAAGTTCTTTTGTCCATGGGTGATTTAAAAAGACTTTCAGAAGGTTTTATTTCTTTCCGGATAATTTAGGATGTTTTCAGTCTAGAGAAGTCTGTCAGAATGTATTCTGCCTATAGATCTTCGGGATGTCATATTTCTATATGAAACACCTTTATCTTCTGTCAATTAAAATGCTGGAGGGCTGTTCTATCTAAAGTGCTGTTCTATCAGATGGTCATTAGTCTATAGAAGATAGGTTGGACAGATCACAACCTTCTGTTTATTAGTAAGGAGACATTACCACTAGAAGAAATCCTGCTCTTCTCAATAAGAAATTCTGGTCTCCTATAGAATTTTTGAAGATAAGGTGTCGACCTGCTGATGGCCTTCTGTAGAATGAAGACAAACGAAATACTGAAATAATTCTGAGAAGGCCTTCTATAGGGATGACTATCTTCAACATAAGACAATTAGTAGGTCTCTTGTCTATGGAAGGCTTTTCAGGAGGCCTTCTGTCTGCAAAATACTTTCTGGAGAACTTTTGTCTATATAAGAATTGCAGTAGGTTTTCCGTCTTTAGAAAATCTCATGCGGTCTTCTGTCTGTCTATCTAAGATCCTTGAAGAGCCTTTGAGCAGGTCAGGCCTTAACATTTAGAAGACATTCAGGGAGTTTCTTAAAACATCAGAAGGTTTTCTTTCTATTGAAGATTGTTTTTATAGAAGACCTTCTTTGTGATGTCTTCCTTCCATATAAGACCTGTTTTAGATTTTTATCGATTTCTAGGAGATCTTCCGTCTATAGAAGAACTGTAAGAGATTTTTGAAGACCTTAAGGAAGGGTTATGTATATAAAATGACATTTAGAAGGCCTTCATGAGTCCTACTGACCTCCTGAGACCTATAAAAGGACTTTTAAGGGGCCTTCTGTCTGTCGAAGGCTTTTTATTGAACAACGTCTTTCTATAGAAGACCTTCAGGGTGTTTTCTGCCTTTGGAAGACCGAAGGTCTTCAATTTATTAGAAGATCTCCGTTCTAGATTTTAAATTCGGAAAAAATCCTGAAAATTGTCTTCTTTAGACAATAGCATTTCACAAGATAAAATGTAGACCTGCTGATGGTCTTCTGTAGAATGAAGGCCTCCTGAAGGAAAAATAAATCCTGAAATAATTCCGTGAAGAATCATTCTCCTAAAGATTTTATATAGAAAGAATAAATGAAGAATAAAATGACAACAGAGACCACCTATAAGACCACCTTCTATAAGTAGAAAACTTCCTCCAGAGCCAAAAGAGACAAAACTCCTGACGATTTATTTTTGAGAAATGATCTGCCAAATGTTTTCTATAGGCAAAAGAACGCCTGTAAGTATGTAAAACTACAGAAATCTGAAGTTCCCCTATAGAACTAATATATTCTATACGATTTCCTATCTTAAATGAGACAGAAGACCTTTCGAAGGTCTTCTAATGACAACAGAGCTACCGATCGTCTGCTATAGGTCTTAAAGTATTACGAATATTGAAGTACTCCTTAAGTTATTTTATATGCAGAAGGTCTTCAATAAACAGAATACCACAAAAAAAAAACTTCTATAGATTTTATGTAAAGATCTGCAAAATGTTTCTATAGGCAGAAGAGTGGCGGTAGGTACATAGACAAAAGAACTCCTGAGCGAAACACCTGCCAATGAAATTCTATTGAATGAACTTCTCCCATACAATACCTTCAATAGACAGAATATTACCACGGAGATTTTCTATTTATAAATATTAAAAAATAAACTTTTTTAATGTCTTTGACGGGTTGAAAATCGCCAGAAGGTCTCCTGAGTGTCTTCTCTAAAGGCGGAGAGCCTTTTGATGAAGGTCTATGTTATATAAAATAAATTGTGAGGGCATTCTGCCTCTAAAGCCTCTAATGTCAAAAAACAAGAAATCCTAAAAATCTACTCCATATGGAAGATCTCATGAAGGATTTCTTTAGAAGAAATTCTAGGTACTCAATAGACGGAACGAAAATCTATACTTTGATGGTCTTCTATAAAAATGAAGAATTTCGACAGATCTTCTTTGTTTTGATTCACTAATAATAAATAATCAAACCCCTCTATGGCAATATTGCAGAGTGTTTATATATATATATATATATATATGTAAATATGTATATATTAACACATATAACCCTATACCCCAATATATACCATATACACCTGATGGGATATACACATGTACATAAATGGTTATTTACTACATATGTATAAAGGAGTCATATATCATCTATGTAAATTATGAGATGGTATGTTGTTGTCGCTGAGATTATTTGTGGTTGTTGTTGTAATTATATATTGTTGGCTGATTATATGTATGTAAGTATCCAGTGTCTGTGTCGTCACCATTTCGCAACTCTTCTTGTGGTGGCTAGAGATGATGATATTGTTGTTGTTTGTATTACTTATGGTTTATTTGGTCATTATCGAATGAGGTGTGGTGGTGGGTGGGGTGTGAGGTGGCTACCATTGTCGGTGTTGTTGGTATTTTTCAATTTGTTTTTCCCTATTATATACAACGCGTAGACACATGGTGTATGATGGAGTGAGGCAGTGTTGTTGTAGATGTACATATGTATCGTGTATATACACGTGGTATATAAGCACCACAAGTATGTACATAGTACATACAACCTATCTACATATTTACATAATGTAGAGTATGTAATATTATTCATTCACCCCGTTGCCATGCCTGCTTGTTGTTGTCTTTTTTCATTTTTTTTTTGTTGCCTCACCCCACCATTTTTTCGTGAGATGGTTTGCTTGTGTTTGTCGCCTTGTTCGGCTGCTGCTTTTTGGCTAGTACGCGACTACGACGACGTCGGCGACCACTACTACTGCCTCTGCTGCTGCTCTTATATTCATTCTTTTGCTGCGATGAGTGTTGTTGTTGCTGTTGTTTGTTTGTCATCCGATGTTATGCTACCGATGCACAACTGTACTTTTTTATATTTGTTGGTTGGTGCCTCTCTGCCTGAGATAACCTTACTTAGAGTTAGTTACCGGGTATTTGAATGGTTTTGCGTTGCGTTGGGTTTGTTGTTATCGGCGGCCAGATACATTTTGCCTTTTCTTCGGGTAGTAGTGGGGCAATTGTTTTGTTGTTTTTTGCAAATTTTATTTTATTTTTGTTTTGGATAGCTGAGGCCCAGTTGGAGGGGGTTGTGTTTGATGGACAGACAGCCAATATATTTCTGTTGGTTTTTTCATGTTTTTTGGTGAAGATATTTTGCTTTGTTCATTGTTATGATTTGAATTTTGAATAGATTTGTATTTGTTCAATTTTGTCGTTCCGATTTGTAGACAATTTCATATGGATTTCAAAATCCATAGAAGTTGAAGTTCATTTATTGGCCAACAAGAAATTTTATCTCTAGTTAGGCATGGTTTCAAAAGACCGAAGACCCGCCAAAGGTGATACATATTTAAAGAAAAACTTCCCAAGATACCTGTTATAAGTATTCCGCAGACAGATGACCCTCATTCATTCTTAAGGATATCGCATAGGACTTAAAAAAACATTTCACAGACCTTTAACATATCGACGAACCAGACTTCTTGAATATTTAGTACAGGCAGAAGTCCTTTTAAAATTATTTTATTGATGATAACAATCTGAAGGTCCTTTGAGAGAATATCTATCGCATGTCCGGTAAAGGCCTAACATTATTCTGGATACCTTCTGAAGTTCTTGTATATAATAATGATCTCCTATACAATAGAAGGTCTTCTAAAGATAACAGAACTAATAAAAACGGACATTAGTCATCCTGCATTTCTTCTATAGAAAGAAGGCCTGCTGAAATCCTGAAATTTAGAATTAAGAATAGTGTTGCTGAATTGAGACTTGGAAGTGAGACATGGAGGTAGTTTTGAAAATTCGTAATTATATGTACTAAACTGTACTAAATTAGGTAAAGTTTAGATTTGAGTGAACGATAGAGATGGAAAACAAACATAAATCGAACTTATAAGTACGAAAAGTACTAAATATGGATTTATGTGAACGTATAGGGCTGGTATCCTGAAATTTACGATTAAAATCACTGTTGCAGAATTGTGGAAGTTTTGAAAATCGTATTTACGTCCACGAAAAGTAATAAATGGTACTAAATTTTATACAATTCGGATGTAGGTGGACGGTTAGATCTGGACATTTTAAATAAAAACTTAAGATTATTGGTGGAGTACATGACTGAGATAGTTTTGGAAATTCGTACTTATGGGTACGAAAAGCACTAAATTTGGTACAATTTGGACTTTGGTGAACGGGTAGAAGTGAAATCCTGAAAGTTACAACTAAGATTACTGCCGATGTGTAGGATTGATATAGTTTTGTTATATGGGTACGAAAACTACACAATGGTAATGGTAAAATTTGGATTTTGTTAAACACATAGACCTGGAATTCTTAAATTTGGATTTACGATTACTATTGGAAAACAGGATTGAGGGAGTTTCGGAAATTCGAACTTATGAGTACGAAAAGTACTAAATTTGGTATAATTTAGACTTTGGTGGAATGAAGATGTAGTTTTAGAAATTCTTACTTATTATTATATATGATATGTAGTAAATGCCACTAAATTTGGTACAATTTGGATTTGGGTGAATGTATATGGCGATCGTAATCGACCGTGGCATCAGAATAAATGCCGAATATTATCGCGAAAATATTCTGAAAGGTGTATTTGGTACAATTTGATGATATTTCCGAAATTTTTTGATTTCATTCAGTAAAATTTAAAAACAAAATGTAAAAATTATGGGGTTTTATTTTGTTTCAGGTGTTTTTATCTCATCATGTATTTTCATTTGTTTTTTTTTTTTTGGAGTTTCCAAAATATTTCATTTTTAAATAAATAATTTTTTACTATTTACAACAACAAATTTACATGTGTTTGTTGTACAACAGAATTTTGCTGATAATACAAAGCTTTACGACGATATACCATTTCAGTTTTTTTTTCCTTGCAGCTTCTCTTTCTCCTCTTCCAAAGAAAAAAAGAAAAGCAAAAAAGTCATGCTTTACTGACTTGTCTGTACTTGTTTCATTTTGCCTTTTAGTTCAATTTTTTGCTAAGTCAGTCACGTTTCTTTCTAGTGTTTTCATATCTGTTATTTGTGCTGTTGCAGACTCCCATTACAAACATTTATAGCATTGGCTGGGAGGCTTGCTTGGTGGCGCAAAAAAAAAATCGCAGAACAACTGATAACATTTCATAATGAGTAATCTAGAATTTAAGTAAAACATTAGGTGATTGATCTTAGCCAAGAAGATTTATATTAATTTTTACATACTATGAACATACAACTTCTCAAGTATGACTCATAAAAATGTCAAGTGTGAATCTCAACAACTCCGATTTATTGTGTTAGGCAGCAGCTGATTTTTTGATTAACTGTCAAAGTGCGTTATTTCTACTTGAATTCGATGTGCAATGTTGCCAACCATGTGAAATATTATAAGGAAACATTGGCAACATTGTACATCGATTTCAAGTAGAAACAACGCACTTTGACACTTAATCAAGACATCAGCTGATCTAAATGGACTACCTATTCATTGTGCCATGGTCGAGACAAAAACAAAGGGTTTTTTTTGTTTTGATACATCACCTTATTATTGCATCATGTTTATTAGGTATAAGTAGATCGAATTTCGACTAATTGTATTGACAAATGAGGAAGTCACAAAGTCGAATTTTCAAGATCGATCGATTTTCTTTATAAATACTTGGTTTATTACCCCAAAGCCCAAATTACCCTAAAATTACGCATTCCAGAACTTTCTTTTATCTGTTGACAACAATTAATACAAAAAAATCGATTTTTAACAATATTTAATATATGATTCGACAAATATCCCAAATCATTTTCTTCGTGACTTTATCGGTTGCTGAGGTGAGCGGTCGACCAGAACGACCATTGCCATGTTCTTCGAAAAATTCTTCATCTATATCTTATTATATCACATTCAACACAGACCATCAGTTGTGAATTGAAAATGCAACCATGGGATCTATAGCGCAGTCACAAACCCGATGGTTCGTATATACATACGCTAAAAGGTCGGTGCGCGTTCTGACGGCAAATGTCTGAACTAATTGAAATATGACACCATTTTAACAGAATGCCCCGATTTACACTACTACTGTTTATGTGATTGGTTATTAGATCGTTAGTATTAACATAATGTAGAAGGAACTGGAACACCGGCGTTGGTGTTGGTGTCAAATAGGGTACACTGATCAGATGATGACAACTCTGGTTAGAGAAGAGGAAGCACGAGTTTGTATGACATATTAAACAGATCAATAGGACCCTCATTGCAGAAAGTGGTCTGATATCTAAGTTGACTGGCGGCTCCTTAGTAATTTTGATGCCATATTTTTCTTTGGTACAGTTCGATTAGTCCTTCCCATTTGTTGATGTCATCTTCTTCAGTCAGTCTTATATAATTTAGTGTTGTCTATTTGTATTCTGGTATTGGTCTGCTCTTCCGAATTAGCACAGATTTATCCTTGTATCAGTCGACTGGAAGCATTTTTTCTTCATTGGGGGAGACCTGATTATATTCACCAGAGGAAGTGGAGGTATGAGCCGTCAGAAATCTATTTTTCGATTTGGTATTCGTATCCTCGTCCGGAGAACTAATTCGCTTACGAGAAAGTGGAAGTTTTTATGCACCGACCAATGTTTATTTCTTGAGAATATACTTACTCGCTTAAGTTTCTATTTAATTAATACCAGATTTCATCAGATATTTCCAAAATCCGAATCATATTACCTATATATTCGGATTTTAAGTTTCCTTTATTTTCTAATTTTTCTTTTTTACGACTTTGTGTTTTATTTTCACCGAAGAAAAACAACATATGTAGACATACATATAACCCGCAACCAAACTACAAGTATTGCAACCATTGCTTTCGAAATCCGTCCAGACTCTGGCATAAATACCCATGTGTCTATATTTTATGTATTCATGTTGATGCATGTACGCTCTAACAACATTCCAGACCAATATGGATGTTGTTTAAATGCTGACTGAGTGGTAGAGGGTGGAGGGGTGTTGTTACTGCAGACATTTATTCCTCTTTTTTCTTGTTTTGCTCTTGAAACAGTTAGCAGCCAGCCGGTACTATCAAAGATGTCGTCCGACCGTCATCCAAAACCAGATTGTAATAGTAACAAGTTTTTGGCAATCATGGTTGTTTGTGTATGTTTTCCAGGATTTACTCTGGTCTATGAAGAATTGTAACAATGAAAGCTAAAAAAACATAAATACAGTCGAAGTTCCGTAACTTGAACCTCAATTATCTCGAAAAAAAACTTCGACTTCTAGAGACTTCAGGTTATCAAAATTAATTATAATTTGTTCACCTAGTCCTATCAGTTCATTGACCGAATTCACTGACGTGACCGATTGAACTAAATGGAACTAAATGAAACGAACTAGGTCTCCTGCTGCAAATTAGTGTTATGTAGTTCCGGAACGATATAGTTCATCGTAACTATTTCGAACGATGAACGATAATGATTTTGTTGAACCATATATATATATATAAGAGGACCACCCATTCTCGGTGTCATTTTTTAATTAATTCGAATCTACACTAATTCAAGAATGTCCCTACAAAATTCCAAGTGAAAACCTCAAGAACTCTTGAAGATAAAGCCGATTTATTGTGTCAGCTTCAAGTGACGGCAAGAGTGATTCTCAAACTTTAAACGTATTTATCTCGAAACAGCGATAACTCAAAAACTAATAACCCAATCGATTTCAAAATTTGGGACGTTTCTCTGTGAATATTCTCTATCGTATAACTAGGATAAAGCCAATCGGTGAAGATCTTCCGTATTTTTTAACTTAGATTGTGGTCAACAATTTTGTTAATTGTTGTGCGAAATTAATAATCCTAGTTCATACGAGAGCCAGACATGTACTCTTTCTAACACCGTTGGAATTTTCGGATTACGATGTTCCAGTGAGGAGTTACAATGCCCGCCATCAAAAATAAGGACATTTTTTTGGTCACAAAACAAGTTTAACGGCACGTTCCGAATTTTGGTATTTTGGGTGGTATTTTCACAGAATTTTCTGTTATTTCATATTTTAGATTTTCGTTGGGTTTCAGGGTTGCGTTTCAGGTTCCAAGATACCTTTTTTATCAAGTAATCAACCAATTTTAAGGGTTTCGGGCATGTCGTAGCCCAATTTTCCAACCATTAGAATCTATAGTTTGGTACTTTGTTTTCACAGCGCAGCAATTTGATGTGGCATATCCTCCACATATAAATCCGATTGATTTTAAATACTTTTAATTCGACCGATCAGAACATAACGACGTTTCTACTTTGTGTTAAAGCAGAGCGTAAACAAATTTACCTATTTACACTTTTTTACGCATTTTTATTATTTCACAAATAACCAAATTTTCTGAAAGTTTCAGAAAAATGTTATTGGGCATTTACTTATTTTTTATGGTGATTTTTTAAAAACCCCAAATTACTGACAAACCCACTCTCTTATTAATTTAAAATTATCCTCCTTTAATATTTGTTTACAAACTATTAGTATATCCTATTTCAAATGAAATTACGTATACTATTATTACGATCATTTGCCATGTCTACGTCATATTTAAAGTCTCACCTGTCCCAATGCAACTCTGGTTAATGGGTATATGAGTGCTGTTGACAGATATGGGTCAATGTGTTTTAGTTGTGTGTTGGCAACACATGCACAATGTAGATCGATGTGACTTCTCAAATAATAACAAAATAATGAAATATTCCTCATTTCGTCATATTCCATTTTTGGCTTTAATTGTAATACTTCTCTCTTTGCACATTCCTCTCTCTCTCTTACACATGGAAAGAACACACAGTGTGGAAAATGCATGTACTAAATTTATCCATACAAAATTAATTCGATAACCTACTATGATTTTCCTTCAACAACAAAAGCTACAAAAATAAATACAGTTATTCTGTATAAAAAAATTAATTGCCAGGGAGTTGAATGATTTTTATCTACACAATGTCAAGGTCATTGCAAATGAAGAAGGAAGGACAGAAATAAAAACATAATAATAATAATGAAAACACACATTACGTTCTCAATAATGAATGGATGAACGAAACAAAGAAAAAAAAACACACAAACATGGATAACGAAAGGAAGTAAAGGGAAAAGAATAATATAAAATCTAATTACCTTTATCGTTCGTTCGTAACACACACACACGAGCAGCAATAAAACAGAGCATTGACGCCGGCAATGTAAACGAACGAACGAGCCAAACGACGAACACATTAGAATTCCAAGAAGGAAAAATCTTAATTTTATTATCTTGGCCAAGAGAAGACATAAACACATAGCTAGCTCTCCACAACCACTGCCGTCGTCATCATCATAATCAACATTGTGTCTGTCGGCGGGTCTGGTGAGTAAAAACGTGCTGTGTATTGACAAGGCCGGCCACATAGCCAGTCATTGAAGTGGGGAGTGAAAGTTTATTGTTTGTAAGAATAAGAAGAAAAAATAAACGGAAGAGACAAAACTTTTGAAGTACAAAAAATACAGCAACAAAAGCATAAAAACAAACCAAGAAACACGAATCTGCGGCACAAATGTTCTGCGGTTCCTTGTCAGAAGAACAAAACCACTTTTTGCCGCCTGCAGTGTTGCCGTTTGAAAAAATTTTTTTCCGCCCAAAATTGAACCTAAAAAGTGCCCAAAATCAACAATTTATGCCCAAAAATTCGAGATTGAAGAAGTATACTCTGATATTAAATATTAAAAGAGAGAGCATTTTTTCTCTACATTTTGTAAATGCCGAAAAGTTAAAAAAATAGCAAAAAATTGTTTTTATATAATAAAATATTTTGTTAATAAGAATTTGTACCACCAATATGACTTATTGTCACCTTGTCACGTCAAAATGTCCCACATCGAAAGATTAGTTTTAGAATCTATTTACAAATGTTCGGAGATCAGGAATATCTATGTTCGGAGATGAGGAATATCTAAGGCGAACAGATTTCGACAATGAAAGTAGATGGCATCAAGAAAAAATTAAATATATTTTAAAATATATCATGTTAAGAATAAAATTAAACATTTTAATTGGATTCAAAATGTACGTATTTTACAGAAAAAATATATATTGTTCTAATTAGGATGATAGATAGAGGACATCCAGTTTAAAGATGACATGCAGGTAAAATATATGATTGTCTTCCAAAAACTAGGACGTATGACCAACTTAGGAATATCGGACCAATCAGCATAAAGTCTCCACAAAATTGTTAAATTTTTGCTGGCAATTAATTTTATAAGGTAATTTTAACCAAGCCTGTATAATATTGGGAAATGAGAGTTATCACACCACTTATTGTAGTATCTCCCCAAGAAAGGGCCAATATTTGGAAATTTTGTAGATCTCATATGAAGCGAACGGAATATCCGGTTTCATCGAAGCTTTGCACATTGTAATATTTTTACAAAGCTACCTGGTACCTCACCCACAAAGAGACAACATTAAATCCGAATATGGAGTCCATACAACTTCTTCAGGTACCTCCCTATTATTTGATATTGCGACTTTAATATTTCTTTAAATAGGCAATTATCGGCTATATAGGTCCATCATCTGTTGTACTTCCCCCACAAACAGTCAAACCCACGCAAACCATAGGTCTACGGCAAATTGTAATTTGTATATGAATAACCTAAAATAAATGTATGGGGTTGAGAAGAATAGATCCACTTTCTGTTAAAACTTGATGGACATAAATAAGGATAATGATCTATTTTATATTTGATTGCGCGATATTTTTCGACAATAATTCCCACATATGAGTATATAGATCAATAATATTGTTATAAATTTAAAGGTCAGCCACTCCTCTTAATTGAACTGTCCGTCCCTGTTCCTTTTTCGGAAATAAATTTTGTCATTTTTCACACAAAAGTCTCCATATGATCCGCCAAATATTTTTTTATTTTCTAGGGTAAATAAATATCAATATTTATAAAAAAAAATATAAACAATATTGATATGACCGAAGCAAAAAATGCCCAACATCCGCCCAAGCCATAAATTTCACAAATTTTATGCCCACTTTTGGGCATAAATGCCCACATTCGGCAACACTGGCCGCCTGCCACCGGGGGGTGGTGGTGGTTGTCTCTCAACCCAGTTGTTATGGTTAATATTTAATTGAAGAGAGTGGCAACTATGAGATTACATTTCTCTGAGAAAGCAAGCGGGAGAGTTATTTTAACTTTTTGGCCATGTCATTCACTCACTCACCGAGGCAGAGAGATAACAAACTGAAGTTGAAAACCCCACTAAAATGAGAGTGTCCGCCGCCGAGTAGAGTGTTTGGCAACCAAAGGAATCACTGACAAATAACAAACACTTGGCGTTTACAGGACAACAACAAAAGACAGTTTCTCACTGGCACTCTTTGATTGCACACACATAACGTGGTGTATACCGACCGGGCAGATAAACAACACACCCGTTCATCTTTAATGCTATCATTGTTGCCGTCGTTGACGCCGCCACCGCCGCCGTTGTTGTCTTCGTCATAGAAACCTCTGATATTTTTGCTTTTGTGTGTGTTTTTTATGTTATTTTTCTCCATTTTCGTTTTATGCCCTGTTTCTATACGGTGCAAGTTTTTTTCCCAAGCATAATTTATTAACGAAAAACGTTAGCGTGAATAAAAGAAATAACACATAAAAAGTAAATGCAAATCTTTGGAAGAAAATATAATCGAAATGTGAATGTGTTATTGTTGTTTTTTTAGTGTTGTTGTTGTGTAAATGTCAAACGTGTTGTGTTCTAATGAATGAATAAATATTTCTCTATATCTATTTCTTCTTGCAGATTATTCAACATAAGTCAAAACGACGCGACGCGCGAAAATGGCCAAAATGGAAGTCGACGATGTCGTCGACTTGAGTTTAGGTTCTGGGCGAGACCCGGCCCTAACTATTACACCGGCAACGGTTAGAGATTTGAGAGCTCTAACACAAAATTCTGGATTGACCATAACACCAGCGCCACCACCACCAAGCAGTTCACCGTCTGCCACAAGTAATACACATGGCAGCAACAATAGCACAGGCACAAATCAAACGACTAGTAGCGCCGTTGGCTCAGGTGGTGCTGGAGGAGGAGGAAGTGGTGGCAGTGGTTCTAGTACACCTACAACAAATAACATATCAACAACCATAACAAGTGTTGATCCCTCATCTAACGCAAATAACAACAGCAGCAGCAACAACAACGCACCATCAACTACAACAAACTCCAATGCAACGTCAGCAACTGCAACTGCAGCTCCAACTCAACCACCAGCCGAAGAAAACAAAGTACAGAGACGTGTCTTACGACCTCGCACCGAACCCAAATCCTATGCTGAGGCTCCCGATATTGTACTCTTGCCCGCTCGCATGAACGGTGGCCGTCAACAGAACGGCAACATCGATTCGGAAACGGATGATGATGAAATGCCACCATATGTGCCCATCAAAGAACTAACACCCGCCGAATTGAAGGAACGTGAAAATGGTTTGCGTATCTTGCGCGATGATTTACGCAACGAAGAAACCAAATTGGTGTTGCTGAAGAAACTGAAACAATCACAACATGTCATGAAGGAGAATATAGTGGTGACACCGACAAGTGTATCACCATCAAATCCATTGGCTGCCATCCCAGCCGCCCTAACATCTAAGGGAGCATTAAGTGTAACGCCAACAACAGCTGTACCATTACCGGCACATGGTAAAAATTCACGTTCCAATAACAGTAATAATATTTCATCATCGGTTAGCATAAGGTGAGTTGATAGTGAACGATAAGAAAATAAACAAAAACAATGTGGAAGTTTGAATGAAAAAAAAAATTAGATTTTATAAGTGGGAGAATGAATATCCCGATTTATGGGTACTCCAACATTTATCAATACAATTCAAATTGATTACTAGGATTATTGAGTGCAATTATTTGACTCGTAGGCTATTCAAAATCAGTATTACAAATAATAACGCATTGACTGTACATAAAGCATAAGTGCACATTTAGAAAATCTAATAAAATCTAGTCAAAATATTATATTGTTATTCAGTGGATAAGCGTTGAATTACATATAGTCGATCTAGGAGTAACATAGTTTCCAAGTTTTTTTTAATGATACACAGTGTAGTATAAACTTTTAATTATTTCAACCTCTTAAAATGTGTATACCTACTATACATTTCGATTCTATGAGATGAAGTTAGTTAAAGTAAAATAATTAGAAATTAATGATTACAAACACCATTCAAACTTCTTCAACAACAACAACAATTTTGTATACACTTATTAAAATCTTCTTTATCTTTTTTGTAGTGCAACCAACAGCCGTTCGAATCTAAATTCTTCATCGTCAACATCTTCACCTCATCGGTCTAGCCACAGCAGCAGCAACCATAATATTGGTGGCAACAGCAATAGCCACATTAGCAACAACACTAGCAATAATAATAGCAGTAATAGTAATTCAATACTGCCACCACCACGTTCATCATTGCCCGGCGGTGCGACACTGACAGCCGGCGGATCTTCTTCCATCAGCATTCAAGCGGCAACGTCATCATCATCACGTTCATCGTCTAGTGTACTGCCGCCACGTACAAATTTACCGAATCTCACAATAACACCGTCGGTGACTATAACGCCAACATCGGCTCCACCATCAGGACTTAAATCACGCAATGTGAGTTGTTGTAATGTGATCGTTGCAGTAAGCGCTGTGTTTCATTCTATTGTCATACTAGCTGGCCTATAGCTGGGTCATTGTAGTCGTTCTGAAGTCGTAGTCTAATCCATAGGTTTCATAGGACTCTAAAAGGAAACTACACACCCACCCACTCACTCTCTCATTACACACACACAACGCTTACTTACAACATTTACACTTACAGTTTATTTTATTTTTTACTAACATTTTTGCAAATAATTATTACAACACTAACATTCTACAATGTGTATTTTTTTCAATATAGGTCTGAGTTACGGTTTATATATCTGTCATTCACAAATGTTTTGAATTCTGTTGATATTGTCATCAGGCTTTTGGGTTTTAAATTGTGCTGAAAAGCTTTTTCCATCTAGGGGATTGTAATTTTGTACAAGAAATTCTCAGTCGATAAGAAGCCTACAGACTGAATTGTTTTTAATGTCCGATGTTTGAGACACATCACCTTTCACATAAATTATGAAATTATATTGATGGGCGCCCTTCTTTCAAATCAGCTCTGGTCATCTTTTGGTCTAAGCACGCTCTGATTTTGTACAAGCAGTACAGGTTTTATATAGGGCGAGAACTTCTACGTCATTTCAGACTTGGTGTGAATGATAGCAGCAAAACAAGGCATGCTATATCTGTTAGTATAGTTTATACATGATTTGTCGTATTCAATTCCCTTAACTTATTGCGTCAGGCCCTGAAGATGTAAAGATTGAAAGGCGGTCCATATTAATTTAGGATAACAAATTGATTTGTAACAGTGTTGTGAAGGACTGAGGGTGTTGCGGTCCTTATAGATACTGAAATTCATTTCCCCACCCATTCTAAGAATACGTTTTAAATTACGGACTTGTCATTTGCATTTGAAGCAGGGAAATGAAAAGCATAGCATTCATCTCCTGTTCTACATTTTCCTGAAATAACATTTCAATAGCAAAATTCATTCAACATTTTTCCATACTAATAAAATCGAATAAATATTAACATTTGCAACTATATTTCACAACTCTAATAATATTTATAATTAAAAAATAATAATATCAACATTTGTTTACAAACATATCATCATTATCAATAATTTCATACAATAACTAACCACCTCTCTCCATTCATTTGTTGTTGTCGTTGTTGTATCTGTTCTGTGCATTATTGTTATCATTTATATTGAACTAACCATAAAAACCAAAATAAGCAGCAGCCTAATATTTCGGATAATTCTAAGGTACCTAATACGATCAACAACTCGGTATCTATAACACCAGCGCCACCGTTGTCGTCCACACAAAACCAACAACACAATGATCTAAAGGTAAGCTAATAATGGTTTATTAAATTTAACTATTTTCATTTATTTAATTAATTAACAATAATAATGTTATATAATTTTTTTAGAATGATCGTTTGAATTCCCGCGAAGATGTACAAACACCAGCTCAAAGGCAGGCGGCAGCCAAATTGGCTTTACGTAAACAATTGGAGAAGACTTTACTACAGGTAAGTGATGAATATGTTTATATGACAAGAGTTGTGTACTTACGAGCAGGTTTTTATCATAGGAATGTCAGCTAGAGTTTAGGGACATTCCTTTTTTATATTCGCACTTTTGTAAAATTTCTCAGAATTGGTCCTGCCGAGACCGATTTTTGACAAACTAAACTTAAAACGTAATTTATTTTTTCTTTTAGATACCACCTCCTAAGCCACCACCACCAGAGATGCATTTTATACCAAATCCCAGTAATACAGAATTTGTATATCTGTTAGGCCTAGAGACTGTGGTCGATTATCTAACGACAAACAAAAAAGCAAATGCTGTGGTACCGCCCCTACGCTGTACACAGTGTAAAATTGATTTTACTCCCGTATGGAAATGGGACAAGCCAAGTGGTAAGCTAACTAATACCCAAATAAATAGGTCAATTGTTATTTCATTAATGCATGTCATTTCTTTGATGGACATATAGGTAATAAAGAACCCAAGGTTATATGCGAACAATGTGACACATCTAATGTTAAGAAAGCTTTGAAAGCTGAACACACCAATCGACTGAAACAAGCCTTTGTTAAGGCTCTGCAACAAGAACAAGAAATTGAGCAACGTTTAGCCACCCAGAGTAGTCCATCACCGGTGGATGCGCATATTATGGCATCGATTTCGTCATCGGCGACACAATCCCAGAGCCAAACACAGCAACAATCTTCGATTGTGTCGTCTGCTCATCAATCTCAACCGGCGATGGCCCATGCGGCATCAACAGCAGCTGCTTTGGTTAATTTGCCGCCATCGGTAACGGTTATACCCACCAAATGTCAGACACCAACGCCACGTCCCACACCGCCGCCAACAAATCAACCAACGCCACCTCCGCCACCACCAACGACACCAAGATCGTCCCGTGTATCCATTTCGCATGCATCACAACCCAGTCCAAGTACTCCAACACCTAGCCAAATGCATCACCATCATCATCAACAACAGCAGCAACAACAACACCAGCAGCAGCAACATCAACGTGAGCGAGAACGGGAACGGGAGCGGGAGAGAGAACGGGAACGAGATCATCATCGTGCCGAGCAACAACAGCAAAGAGCTGCAGCGGAACAGCAACAGCAGCAACAACAACAACAGCAGCAACAATATGAAAAATACTCAGCCGCAGCGTTGGCAGCTGCTGCTCAATTAGGGGCGCTTGGTTTGCCAGGTCTCAACAATTTAGCAGGTCTAGGTGGTCTGGGCAATTTAGGTAATCTAGGAAATCTTGGCCAATTGGGTAATTTGGCGGCACTCGGTGGCTTGGCCAATTTGGGAGCAGCAGCGGCAGCAACCGCTACCAATCCAGCTGCGGCGGCAGCGGCTGCAGCAGCGAACTTAACAGCACATGGCAATACAAATCCTGCTGCTGCAGCAGCAATGCAAGCTTTCCAACAGCAAATATTTAGAGGTATGTTTTGTACTTATGGTTTCTGGTATTTATTTAGTATAAGGAAGAAACTTCTATAAAGATTTTCTATATATACCTCTTCTAAAGATGGAAGACTGATATCTTCCTTAAGAACTTCCGTAAATGGAAGAATATCTAAAAACCTTTGTAAATTGACTTCCTGAAATGCTATAGACGAAGGGGAAGGTCTTCCTAATGGCCCAATAACAAAAGAAGAGCTCATGGCTTTCTTCTATAGATGAAAGGTTTCCATAATGTATTTCGATAAATATTACCGGAAGGTATTTTATAAACGAAATACTTTTACGAAACCCATTTGTAATTGGAATACCCAGTTTCACATGAAAATCTTCTATAAATCGAAGCCATCCTGAAGGTTAAAGTCTTATCTATTAATAGAGGATCTCCTGAAGTTGTCTTATGTATGGAACATTGTCCTAAATTATTTAATACTTAAAGCTCTTCTATATAAATGGTCCCAGAATGTATTATTTTTAATAAAATAATAAAATAAAATGTAGAAGAATGGTAACATAAATAGTAGGTATTTCTCTTGGAAATTTAGCATCCTAATAAACTTTTATGCAAGGAAAACCTGACTGTTCTGACGTAGAAAATCTTCTAATAGATATCTCGAAGGACAATGTACACTTTTATAGATTAAACATTTTAAGTCTACTACAGATGGATAGCATCCTATGGGTCTTTTATAAATAGAATAGAGGTTTCTTGAAGGTTTCACGTAGGCAATTTTACGACCGATGTTTATCGGAGTGTCTTTTCTAAATGAAGATCTTTTGAAAGTCGTCTTATGTTGAACCCTATTAATTTGTCATCTTCTTTTTTTAGCATTGGGTCAAGGTTTAGCAACAAATCCTCAGCATATGATGCAATTTACACCTTTATTGTACTCCTATCAAATGGCTATGGCCCAAGCGGCTCAAGTAGCTGGTAAGTAATACTTGCAATTCCATGTGTTCCTGCATATTCTAATGATAAACTCCCTTTTCCGTTTCATTTGCTTTAGCCTATACAAATAAAAACAAGTCTTCATCTTCAACATCCTCCTCTGCTTCAACATCTAAAGCTCAAACGCCTTCATTGGCGGATATACAACGAGCTGCAGAATTGCAGCGACAATATTTATTAGAGATGATACCACCGCCAGCACCAGGACCTAGTAATAGTCGTCAGAATAATTGGAAAACATAAGTTTTTTTACGGGCAAAAAACAAACTCACACACAGCAATAGAATCCAGACGTACACACACTCACACATATATACATATAAATGAAAGGCGGTGCGCCATCATGCATGCTACGTAACTATTTGTTTTGCTTGGCAAAATATTTTTGGAAATCATTAACATTAAACTGGAACAGTTCGAGCTATACAAACAACATACAACAATTTATATAAATACCGATATAAAAGAATGATATGACTTATGTGGAACTCTTACTTTAATATACATATTTTTTATTTGATTAATTAAAGAAGACTTCTCTTTTTGAGCGCAAAAGAAAATCACACAGCTAAGCTTGCTCGATTATTTTTAATTTTTAGGACAGAATTGCATGTTTCAAATGCATGTTTATTGTTTAATACGATTTTTTTAATTTCAACAATAAAAATTGAAAATAACAAATAAAACAATTTTATTTATCATTGTGTATAGTATAAATAAAATAATTATTTTACTTTTTGCTTAGATTTTAAATATACTCTATACCACTTTGGCGACATATTAATAATAATAATTATTTTAGATATAGATATGTATAAACTACCTTTCTTTTTGCGATTCATTAGACCATTCAAATAAATTTTATAATTGAATTGTTCATCTTAATTATTTTTATTATTAATTATTATTGTGCGAAAAAATCCTATTAAGGTTTTATTAAGGACACATAAATACTATATATAAATACATGTTTTGAGTATTTTTTATTATGAAAATAAAAAAAAATGTTTGTATGATTTTTTTAATATCACATTTGAGTGGAATTTGTTCGGTTTATATATTTAATTACCTAGATTTATATTTGTAATTACCTAGAACCTTGCCCATAGGGTCATGAGCGATTCCAAAAACTGCATTAAATGGACTACTGCAAAAGCTTATTAAAAGCATATTATAATTGAGAATGTATCACGATTTGATATAAGTTCTTATGGAGTAGCAAGCAGTGCGAGGGATATTATACGGGAAATATATGTATAGTGCCGGTCACCTAATTAGCACACACTTAATGGTAAAAGTGATTAAAATCATCACAGATTGAGTATTGTGCAGATATTTTTCATAAAAATATTCTATACTTATATTTTTGTAGTCTTAGTCTCCCTTTAAATTGATAATCCAGAATAACTAATTTTTCCCCCAAAGCAAAATTTTCCGTTTTGGAACTTGATTTAAAATAAGGAAAAAATGAAAATGCGAAAAAATTCACTGTGAAATATTGTTCAGAATAAGCCGAAGGGGAAGAGCGATTAATTTCACGTGGAATCGACATCCAGATTACGACTGAAAATGTCATCACATTCACCCATTCCCTGTAATCTAGAATAACTAATTTTTCCCCAAAGCGGATTTTCTAAGCTTTGGAAATTGATTCAGAAAAAGGGGAAAGTGAAAATGCGAAAAAATCGCTGCGAGTTCTGATTCAAATTGATGTCCAGAATAAGGATGATTTCTAAATGTTTTAGTAAATTCCGTAACTACTGTCCACTTATCATTTTAGAATTTATAAAGAATTAATACATTATCTAGTTTCCAGCGGTAAAGGAACGTTGTTTTGAAGTGCAGCTCCTATGTTCCGGTCCTATAGAACCGAAACACATATCCACTCTTTAGAGGTCTTCTGAGTAGACCAGCATTGACTGGGTCAGCCATATGCAAATGAATGGATGGATAAACTACAGTCTTTACGAAATAACTCTCAGGGACAATGATGGACAAGGTACACCACTCTTTCACATGAAGAAATCCTGTTAAACCACAGCATAAAGGTCAGAGAATATCGAACTTACAATAGCAATATAGAATCACAAATAAAAATACGAAGCGGCCTTCGCAGATTTAAACTTACTGCAAAAATATAAAAATAATCTGAGGGACGACACAAACTATAATGAAGTGTATAAAATCATAACGAATTTCTCAGTAACACGGTCCTCAAATCATTTCCGGGCCACAAAGGAATTACAGGCAATGAGTAATTGCATCTACCCGTCATGAGTGCTACTGACCTAAATAAAATAATGGCAAACCAAATCGAAAGACGAAAGAGACTCACAAAATTCATTGGAATTGGAAAGTAAACCAAACTGATATAGGCAGACACAAATTATTCCCACAGGCCATATCTCATATTGCGGAAAAGATAACAATACGTTGCAAAATTTTCTATGCCACAGAGCAATGGTAAGTAAAATGAGTTGTTGAGGCTGAGGTTAACAGTCATTGGCGGCGGGTAAGTTTTTTGGATCGTATGCCCTAGAGTCGCGTAAACGAGGTGTAAAGAGTGCAACTAATTACTTCAGATGGAATGCATGAAGAATGCGAGCATGCCTCTATATATTCGTGAAAATTAAAAAAAGATGATTAATGCCATGCACCCTTGGCTTTTTATTTATTTTCCATATCTATAACTTTTTATTAATATTGAAATTAATAAAAAAAGAATGGAAACCAGTGGTATAGAGTAGTGATGTAAAAAAAGAGTTTAATGTAAAAAATACACATTACCTGTGTATTTACACTCGAACTCTTTCATGCCAAGAACCACCATTGTTCCGAAAAAAGACTTTGACTGATGGGACTGCTACACTCACTACATGTGCTTCGGCATATGTAGGTAAACATGCAAACAAACAAATTGAACGTACTTTGTTTTTATTTTTTCTTTCACGTTATTTATGAACTTGCATATATTTTTTATTTACTGATTGTCTAATAAACAAAGAAATAGAAATAAAAAAATTAAATTGAAACTAATGCCTCTAAATTGTTTAGCATTACAAATCAAACCATTTGCCGTAATCCATAAATCACTCTATACATAAATAAAACCATAATACATTTCTCCATACAATAAAAAAATAAAATAAAACAAATCCCTAATATTAATTATGAAAAAGAACAACAGCAAACACATAAATAGTTCAATAATGTTCATTATATTAATTAATTATTATATTTTAGATTTATTGTAATTCTAAACGTTAAGTGTTATGTTTTACACTTTTCCAAAAAAACTAAGCAAAAAATGCATAATAATTAAACACAATAGCAAACATTTTTCGTTAATTAATAAAAAATATATACTTGGAAAATTAATTATTTAATTCTTTCTCATATGCCAGTTATAAAAATAAATGAAAACTGAAGTTTTATGAAGGAATAGAGATATATATTTATTTTTTATCTGCTGGCCAAAACTTTCTTTTCGTAGTATAATTCATTTTTTTAATGTCTTAATTTGTAGTTCTTGTTTTTTAATATTTTTTAATTGTTTGCAATTTTTTATACGGATATTTTCTTTTGCGTATATACATATAAAACAATAACAGCCTTAGCAATAGAAAACAAATATTTATTTTTGTAGTTACATTCTAATTATTATTTTAATTTCTAATCTTAAAGTTATGACAAATAAAATATATTAAATAAAATACTTTATTGCTAATATTTCTGACAAGATTTACAGTACGTTTACATTTAACCGGATTTCAAGATTTATTTCCTTTGCATATATGTCACATTTTTATATTTTGTTTATTTCAATAGAGAGGTGGGTTTTAAGTTGAAACTATTGTCATGTGCGTGCATGCCTTCTTTTAAATCTGGACACAAAAATTAATTTAGCTCCACCTTTTTTTTTTAAAAAATCCAAAAACGGGAAAATAACCATTTTGCCTTATTCTGGACATCAATTAACCGTGAATTTGTTCGTTATTCCCTTTAAAGTTATTCTGAATCCGAACTCGCCGGGATTTTTTCTCAATTTCACTTTCTTCTTATTCTGAATCAAATTCGAAAGCGAAAAAAGCCGCATTGGGAAGAAATTAGTTATTATCGATTGCAGGGACTGGGAGAATATGGTGACATTTTGTGTGTGTATGCATATTTTTAAATAAAAAATGGAATGATTAGCCGCACAACAGTGAAAAACTCAAATACAAATTATAAAGCACAACAATAAAGCTACAAAAAAATTTTTTCTTTCAATTTGTAGTGAAATAATAAAATTGCGAATTAATTTAATCGCAAAATGTTACAAAATTAAATTACATTGGGGCAACACACATTACAACTTAAATTACAACATCGCAACACGAATCTTTTTTCAATCACCATTTTCGAGAATTCGAATCCGTATCTCGCATTTGTTGTTTCTCCCTATTCATTCAGAATAAGACGAGAATGTGAAATCGAGAAATTTTTCACAGGCGAGATCACTCCCTAACGAATATCCAGAATAATCTCTAAAGCACATTATTACATTGCTGTATATACACCTAAGTCTGTTTTTACACGGTCTTTTTTACACGGTTTAAAAATTGAGTATTTTTAATTCTTTTACAGGATTTTATTCCATTTAGCACGATTTGAAATTTTATGTACTTAATTTTTTTGTCAAATTTAATTTTTGCGAAGTATGTTCATATCACAAAAAAATATTTATGAAAGAAAAAAGTCTGGAACCATCGATAGTATCGATAGTTTGCGAACACTAGCTTAAATATTTAAGTGAATTCCACTTTAGCGCGTACAAACTTTTACTGGTCAAAGCAAATGTGAGTAGCACTAATTTAGGGGAATTCCCTTTTTTTACACGGCTTCTTCTGGAACCAATCTACCGTGTAAAAACAGACTTAGGTGTACTTCTATACTCTCCATCATTCCAATACAAAATCTTCTTCAAAATATTTGATTATTATTAAATAAATATTTAGGTTTTAAAATTACAAAATCGATTTTGAAGAAAAATCTCTGGCGTAATCTGCGTTATATGTGTCACAGCTATTGTATCCTAAAATTTTATGACAAATTATGCCTCTCTTTGGAAATTGTTTGTGATTAAGTTTAGAAATCATTAAAAATCCAAGACATTACTACTCCTAGTATGACAGGTATTAAAAACGGATTGTCTTTATTTTCAACATATTTTTAGCACTTCTCTTGAACTGGTTGGCCATGATTTTCAACAGAATTTAGATTTTCGCGAATATTTGCTTTAATCTAGAGCCTACAATTGCCTATTTTTAGATTTTCTCGTTAAATTTTTGGACAGTTTTGACTGTTTTTTACCAGAGTTAGCAAATTGTTTTATTTCTAATAGTTAAGCTGAGTGTAATTTGTAGCTACTTAACTATTCTCAGAAATTAATAATATCTCAATTTAAATTTTCACAGTAATAATAATATTTGTTTGCTGTTAAACAAAAATATTCAGTTTTGCCTTAATATTATTAAAATAATAAATAACTGTATATATTATTTATTTTATGTATATTTCTTTATTAATTTCAAGTGATTTTTTGTTTAATTTATAATCATTAGTATATAGTAAAATAAAACAAAACAAAAAATAAGTACATAAATTCTTAATTTATATAAAAATATTCATGGCTACAATAACATTTATATTATTTTTCATATTTTCATTTTTTTTTTCAATTAAAAACGCACACACAAAATAATAATTATAGTTAAATATAGCAAAATTATCATATTATTCTTCCAACAAAAAATATATAATTCAGTGTATTATTATCAATTTAATTGATGTAAATATATATAAACAAATTTCAAATTTATTAAGGTAAAGTAAATTAAACATATTTTTTTAAATTTATTTACCATGGCATAAATATACAAGGTAGTCTCATGCAGTCATATGTTACCAATTTTTCCATAAATTTGCTTTTGGCAACATTCAGCTTTCAAAATTTAAACGAAAATATTTCCTTCGAAATGTGCGCAAATCTTGTGTCCAGTGGCAACAATTTTTGAATCATTTATATTTAAGTTCCCTGCCAATAAAACCAATAAATACAAATTTCAAAATTTTTAGTTAAATCTTGAGAACGATGTGGAGCTTTAGAAAAAATATTTTCATTAATTTTTTTTGCCAATTTTTAATTTGCCAATTGCCATGCGTAACATTTTATGGAATTTATTTTTCATTTTATTTGAAATTCATATTATGAATTCCATATTAAGAATGATTGTCATTATCGATTTCTCAAATGAGAATACATTGTATAGTTATGCCATGTTTATTTACATTTTTAATTTTATAAAATAATTTTTATGCAGCTAGACACCAAAGTTGTAATGCTGAAATGTGTTATCGTGTATAAATTACTCGGTAACGAAATGTGTGGTAAACTTGTCAAATAACTTTTAATCAGTTGTAACCAGCTACATATTGAGAACTTACTCAATATTTCTTCAGTCTTATTCTTGATATTCGCTAGGGAGATATCTCGCATGTAAAAAAAATTTCGCTTTTTTTCTGGAGAGAAATTTCATTAAACTCGTCTTAAATATTCCTTATTGCCCTTTATACATTCCATGGCAATATGTAGTTTAGCAGCTTCGTTATTTATTTAAAAAAAATGCAATATGAAGCCTCAAAGGCCGATTTTAATTAAATTGCAAACCATACTACTCCATATAATAATTAAATCTTAATGACTATATAGGATAATGAACTTATAGGATAGGAATTTCAATGCTTCTGAGATAGTCTCAATTTAGATTGGGCGTTTACTTCATCTTATTTGCATTTGGGGAATTTAAAAAAAATTGCCCATACAATATTTTTGAGACCGAATTGCCTTGTATAGACGCATGAAGCAAGTTGAAAAGAGAAAGATAAGAATTGCCGAAAGTAAACTCTCCTAATCTAAATCAGGGCTTAAAATATGCATTCAAACATTTATAATAGTCATAGAATATTTATTGTGTACATATTTTTCATAAAAATATTTAATACTTATATTTTTGTAGTCAGCTGTCTTTGAATTTATTAGCGAAAAATTTCGCACAAAATGTCTTCACATTCTCCCACTCCCTGTAATCCAGAATAACTTATTTTTCCCCAAAGTGGATTTTTTCGCTTTCGAATTTGATTCAGAATAATGGAAAAGCGAAAATGAGAAAAAACTCTCTGCAAGTTCTGGTTCAGAATACATTTAAAGGGAAAAGTAAAAAAATCACGCTGAATTTCTTCCAGAATAAGGCTGATTATAGTAGCATTCGCTGTTTATGGCCAAATATGAAATTTTGTTGAAAAAAAAATTACTGAAAATTTAATATTATTACAATTCATTTAGATTTGTTTAGCCATATATACCACATCCATGTACCACATCATACAATTAAAAAACAAAAATAGAATAATTATTTTTTTTTCGAAGCAGCCTTGACAGCTATCTCAAGTGCTTTCAAATTCTTACTAGAATAATAGTCCTTTTACCATTATACCGGATTTAGTTAACCCAGTGGGTTTCAATTATCAATTCCATTGTATACATGTCAAATAAATCCTCATAGAGTAGGTTAACCCGGTAAACAGTTCTAATGTAAATGTCATTTATGTTACTCAGAAATAGTTTAAACATTTATTTTCAGTTTGATTTTGTATGCCTTAAGGGGAAGATTTTAAGAATGTGACATTATTAAATGAATATATATATATATATTTGTCTGGCCAAATATAAAGTTATTTTTTTTATACCCTCTTGATTTGTCATAACTTATTTTTTTAAATTTTTAACATAACCTAACAAAATATTTCAGTTTTGTCTCAAAAAGAAATTATTTCATAATTTATATAACACCTCCAAAATTAGACATCGAAACTTACTTAGCCCATACATCATATATATTCTATATACTACTAAAAAAATATATGTTAATATTTTAATGTATATATTTACAAAATAATAACAATAATAATAAAATATGTTTTTATAACGAAAACTTTATTTATTTAAAAATGACTGATTTAATATGAAAGAAAATATTAAGGAGAAAAAGTAAAAAAACATAATTTAATTCTTTGACGATACAAAAGTATTTTTGGCAAATTTTTAAATTAATTTATACAAATAACAACAAGAAAAAAAAACAATATTTTCAAAATTATAGTTAAAAAAAGAGAAACAAATTTAGGAAAGACAAACATATTTTTGGATACAAACACAAAATTTTGGCATAAAATCGGGGAAGAAAATTAGACAAAAAATGGAACCAGGAAAACGTAAATTTAATTCCAATATTTTTAAGATAAGCCAGTCAAAGAAATCAAATTGTGATCAAAACGGAAATTATATTTAACGTAAAAAACAAAAAAAAAAAAACTTATACATTTTAGGCAAAACATAAGTGAACAAAAAAATTAAATACAGCAACAAACAAATTGAGTTTATGTAAGTTTATATTATGTAATGTTTAATTTTTTATTTCAATATTTAATTTCAATAAATAAATGTGCTGCAAAAAATGGTAACTATTTAAATATTAGTAATAATAACAATACAAAAATAAGTAGTAATAATAACAATATACTCCAAAACAATTAAAATCTCCGTGTGCTACTTTTACTTCAGTAATATTAAAATAAAAAAACAAATATCTACACAACATAAAAATTCATTTTTAAAAGTGAAGGAAATAACCAACAATATTTATATAAACTGAAATAAAAAACATCATACACAGAAATAATAGATATTTACTAAACTAATAAAACAACCAGAACAAGATGAATAAAAATCCAATCTCTAAACTCTAAGTAAATGTTTACATTTTTTGCTAAAACTATTTCCAGACATGATCGTCATCAAAATTTGGTCATATTATAAAGCAAACAAAAAAGAAAATAGTACCATAATCATCAAACATCAATAACAACTAAAATTATTTTCATGTATGAAATAAACAGGTGACAAAAATAAATGAAAAAACATTCATGTTATTTAAATTGAATTTTATTTATTTTTTTTTTCATTTTTTAATTAATAAAAAAATAACAAAAAATACAATGATTTTGTAGTTCTTAATATTTTGAATTTATTCGCTCTTCCCTTTAAAGTTATTCTGAACCAGAACTCGCAGCGATTTTTTTCGCATTTTTACTCTGAATCAAGTTTGAAAGCGAAAAAATCCGCTTTGGGGGAAATTAGTTATTCTGGATTACAGGGAGTGGGAGAATGTGATGACATTTTGTGCGAAATTTGTCGCTAATAAATTCAAAGGCAGCTGACTACTAAAAATATAAGTATTAAATATTTTTATGAAAAATATCTACACAATACTTATTCTACGACGATTTTGAATATTATAAATGGTTGTATGCATATTTTTAACCGAAGCTTTGTTTTACATACGTGTGGATCGATTGAAATCGAATTTTAATTTATAAATTGCAATAGCCTACCTTTAAGAATTGTATCATGGTGGAGGTTATAAAATTTCGATTATCAGTTCTCTTATAGCCTCTTCAAAATAGTTTACTCTTTGTACAAACAAATTTGTGTAGTTCCAAAAACTTATTTATTTATTTATATTTAAATAAATAATTACCAGTTTTTGTGTACAGAAACATACATTTTGCATATTCCCATTAATTACTACAAATGGTAGGCCAGCGTTTAAAATAAATGTCCAATTAATAGAAAAAAAACAACTTTAAATCGTTTTATTCTAGATTTATTTTATAAAACATAATGCTACATACGTACATCCAAGCATACATCTATTCGAATATATTACATTACAAAAATAACAAGACTCTTGAAAATTAACACAAAAGAGTTCACAAAGTTTATCACAACAAAAATGAACACACATACATACATCTACTTTAAAGAAAACATAATATTGGACAATGATTTCTTTAAACCGAAAACCAATTCCATTTCTTCCCTTATGTAAAAGTTACACGCACACCCAGTCTCCAATCAGTGCCCGGACCTTAAGAGATCAAAATTATTTACGTTTCCTATAGTCATGATGTATGTGAATAGATCCCGAATAACGACTATTACCATTTTGTAAAGAATTTGAACGATGTAGAACTTTCGCCGAACCATCGATTTGTGTGCGTCCATCAGAGCTGCGATATAAATTAGCAATTGCCTCCAGGGCCAATTCCGTTTCATCTTCTTTTTCGTCGTGCTCCGCCGATAAGGTTAAATCTATTTGACGTTTTGCCCGTAAGGATCTTGTAATAGATTTATGGTGTAATGGCGTAGCATGAATCAGATATAGCATGACCGTCAGTAGTAGAAATATTTGAAAAATTGAAAATCTCGACGTGATAAGCATTTTTGTTTTTATGAATAGGCGAACGGCGAAACGATGATGTTTAATGTTTGAGTATTTTATTAAGACTAAATAAGTATTGTTGTGAACATAATATAGAAACGGTATTGTTTTTTTCATTTATGTAATACAAGGCCTATAAGACCATATTTAATATTACGTAGTTAACAACAAACCCGAGCTTATAAAAACTAATATTCATTATAAAATACTAAAATTTAAATTTTTAATTATTCTAATTATTCTTGGCTCCCCAGCCATAAAATACAAACAATAATAAGAAAAGAGATGAGATTATGTCCAGTAAACCAGTAGTAAAAAGAAGAATAATAAATTTCAAAACCACCAATCATTGCAGTAAACCAAAATATAGATGAAGTTTTCTTTTAAACACATTATTAGAATGGGAGAATATTCTTAGATCATATGGCAATAAATTCCAACATAGTGCTACCCTAACTACAAATGATCTTGCATAAATGGATTTATAAATTCTTGGTATCACCACTTGAGGGTTTCTCGAAGAATGTGAAAAAGAAAACGTGCTGGTTAATGGTTTAGGCTCGCCAGTTTTTATTATATTATAAAATGTCAGTATATTTCGATAAGAAATGAAATTAAAAAAAGAACAACCTAAAAAGCGTTTTACATATTCAGATATAGGTCTTCTGACTGGAACATTATATATAAAACGCACAACAGCATTCAAAGTCCTACGTAACCGAGCAAGATTTATACCAATACAACCTGATACAATTTCAATACCATACAGGATATTTGACAACAGTATAGCATGAGCTACTTTCTTCTTAATATTGATAGGCATATATATATATTTGATGCATAAATTTGTCTTAGTGATCCCCAAATTCTACCAGATAAAGTATCTACATGGTGCCGAAACGATAGTTCATTATCAAGAACTACGCCCAATAGTCTATGGTGGGTTACAAAGTCAATTTTATTATTACAAATTTTAATATTTGGATCAGGAAAGACGTTTTTAAACATACCAAACATCATTGCTTTCGTTTTAGACGAGTTTACTGTGAGACAATTTATAGATGCCCAACACAAAAATTGCTGAAGACATGCATTTATTGTACTCTCAAAAAATAATATATTATCATTGTACCCAGTAAATATCAGAAATATATCATCGGCAAACTGGTATGTTTTGCAAGTTTCCGACTCCACATACTCGTGTAAATCATTTACATACAGTATAAACAGTAGAGGACCTAATACGGAACCTTGTGGAATACCATTGTAAAGTGGAACCGTTTCAGACCAAAAACCTTTAACATCAACAAATTGAAATCTCCCTGTAAGATATGAGTGGATTAGTCGACATGCGGTTACTGAAAAGTTGAATTTTTCCCTTAGTTTAGTAATCATATGTTCAACATTTACTGAGTTAAAAGCTTTTGAAATGTCAAGAGATACCAATACATTTACTTTGCCCTCATTAATATTTTGCCGAATAAAATCCGTGGCCTTCAAAAGCAAATGTGTAGCACTGTGACCCTTTCTGAAAGCATATTGATTATCTGTTATTAATCTTGATGTTTGCTCTAAAATTTGATTTTTTATAACGATTTCCACTACTTTGGACAATGCTGGTAGTATTGAGATGGGACGAAGATCATCTGGGCTATTAATATTCTTCAATTTCGGAATGGGCACCACCCGAGCTATTTTCCATGCCTGAGGAAAAACTGAACTCGTCAGTATATTATTCACTAACTGTGAAATATAGTTCGATATATACGGATAGACCAACTTGATGAAATGTATCGGTATTTCGTCAACACCAACCGATTTAGACTTGATATTGGCAAGAGCCTCGAAAATCTCAACGTCTGAAACACACCGAAAAGAGAATGAAGGCATAGTGTCAGGGAACTCATTAAAATTAATTTCACCCGCGGACAAGGAATTATTATGCGCAAAAAAATTATTAATATCATTCATTCATATTAATTTCAGGCTTATCATAATCAAAACATCCGGAATTTTTTAATATTTTCCACATCCTACTGGAATCAGCATTTCCGAAAAGTCTTGAATAGTATTTCCTTTTTGCCCTGCGTGTTACCGTTCTCGCCTTATTCCGATATTTGCAGTACAAAGACCAATTTTCTTGGGATCGATTAGATTGAAAAGCGGAAAAGGCGAGGTCTCTAATCGATCTGGCAAAAACAACATTTCTAGCTTCAATCCAACGGTCAGATCTATGATGTATTTTCTTTCGAACAATAGGTACACATGAAAAAAGATCACCAAACAGATTCATAATGAGCTTACATTTTATGTTCACATCAGCTGTACAAGAATATGCATTAGCATCAAAGTTATCTAGGATAGAAAATAAATGTTCCCAATTAATTGTATTATAATCTCGATATATAAACTCAGACGGACAATGAATATTAAAGTAGAGAGAAGCAAATATAAGGGCATGGTCAGATACAGACGGACATTGAACTTGGTCGGAGAGTTTTATTAAAGAGACATCACTGACTAGCATGAAATCAATTAGTGATGTCGACCTTCTACTTAGGTCGAAATGTGTTGGTTTGCTGTTGTGTATTATGGACATATTGTATCGGGTACAGAAAGCACGGACATTATTTGCTTTTGGAACATCAAATAGATTTAGATTAAAATCCCCTAATACGACAATATTCGAATATCTGGAGAAAAGATCTCTATGATTATATTCAAAATTTAGTAAATTGCCAGATGGCAAGTAAACCACGCCAACAAGGGTCTTTACATTGTCAAAAACTAACTCTATAAATAGAGATTCACAACCGATCATAGAAATCTGAAAAATGGTTTTATATGGTACTTCATTTTTTATATACATCCCGACACCCCCACCTCTACCAGCAATTTTCCGATCATTGCGACACAATTTATATCCTGAAATAGAAACTGCGTTACTACATACATCAGATGAAAGCCATGTTTCTGATACAGCAAATATGTGAAACATGCTATCATTAATTACATGTCTTATTTCATCAATTTTAAGTTGGGGTTTTATACTACGGCAGTTTAAGTGGGCGACTTTGAAATTATTCTTATTTGAGCATAGGACAGACTTTATATAAGAGCTACTGTTTACAACTGGACCGAGGTTGTCATTAAGAGACATCATAAGATAACAATTTAGAAGAGGGGAGCCAAAATAATATATTTAATATAAAAACGCTAGAATATAAATTCATATCAAAAAATTCAAAATATAGAAAAAATATAAACAAATCATACAGCTGATCATTAGAAAAAAAGATGAAAGACTTATGTTACATACAATAATATAAAATAGCATTTAAATGACTTTAAGATGGCATAGATTCAGTTCCATTTAACAAAGAGGTGCATTTTTCGACATCAGCGTAAATATCTGCCCCACTGGGTAACAATAGTTTTGCCTTTGGTTTATTCGAGTTCAAGATTTTAAATTTGACAATAATATTTTGTCTTCGCAGTTTCTTACATAAGGAATTGAGTTGAGCTGCACCAGGAGAAAAATGTTCATTCAGATAAACTCGGTTAGACAAGTCATCACCTGTTCCCACGATCAGGTCACTAATTTTGAGAGCCCTCGTCTTGTAATACTCCTTCATTATCGAATCTCTTATCGATACATTATTAAATTTAACAAGTATTTGTGTTTTTCTACTTATGTATGAAACATGGTTAATGTCGGGGCTTGATAGAGGCACATTAAAAAATGTACCTAACGCCAGAACAGGTGCAATCAAATCAGGTAATCCCGCTGGTAGTCCACCAATCAGGATGTCGGCACGATTGAGTCTTCGGTGCAGGACATTAATCTCTGTTTCAAGTTCGGTTATTTTTGATGAAGTACTAGCTTCCACATTTTTTATTTGTTCCTTGCAGCTGCCAATTTCAGCCTTAAGCTCTGAAAAGCATGAGCACATTTCATTCTTAATATCATTTAATGCTGATTTTATTGAGTTTTGCTCAGTTTGATTATTTAAAATAAAGCCATCAAACTTTGTATTCAGATTTCGTATCTCATCAGCTACTCCACTATTGTGATTGGTTTGAAGACCCGTGTCGCATTTTGTACAAATGTAATGAGCGTATTTCATTGCTCGCAATGCAGACAAATCCTTCTCAGAAATGTTGGCACAGGAAGCATGTAACCAATTAGAGCATAGTCGACACATTATGCATCCTTGTGTCTTGGTAATTGAGTCGCTACAAATACCACACTTTAGTACTTTCGGCATTTTTGGTACAATAAATCACAGCCGCAGAAAAAAAACAATCAGCATGCAACAACAGAATAACAAAACAACAATTCAGCATGCAGCAACAGTTATCCAACAATAAATCAAAAGCAACAATTATGCAATAACTTCAGATTCGATGATAATTTTATGGCGAGATATAATGAGTCGATCTATAATATTCCACGCAATTCTTCACAAATTTTAATAAAGTATCAAAATGCAATCAACATATTCACTGCATGTATGCAAGTAGAAGTAGAAATTGTATTTTTTTCAACGATCAGCTGCGATGATTAAAAACCACGACTACTCAGGCATAGCGTTGCCAGATCCTCTTATATACAGATGGTAAATACGCGAGCGAATCTCATTTTAATTAGAATAGTGTTTGTAAATTGAGATTTAAAATTTCCTCCTATGGACAGATGGCAACTCCGTCTACGCGACTGTATCTCCTTTTAATTTGAATAGTGTTTGTGTAATCAGAACTTCAAACGCATTAAAATGATACCCATATTGCCATAGTAAACGGAAGTTTGGAAGCACATATCTCCGGAAATGCCGATAAGTATATATAGTAGATATCGGATATAAGCACATCTCATATAAGAAAAAATCGCATATAAGAAAGATTATCAAAAACACCGAGCCTTTTTGCATCTTCTCAGTGTAAAAATTGCTTCATATAAGAAAAACGGGGACAAATGTATTTGAAAACGTTTCATATAAGAAAATATTTTATGCGTATGATACGCCTATAAGAAACAACTTATATGCGTATGTACGCCTATAAAAAACAACTTCCCTATATCCGATAATTCCATATATGAAAAGAAAGCTTATAAGAAAGAAATCTCTGGCTTTTTGAGTTTCCTATATCCGATATATATTGTATCGTTGTAATCAGGGGGGCTACTCTGTATTGCGATGCGTGAGAAAAATTGTAACGCATCGCGTAATTGGTACTCTCTAATTCGTTTTCGTATCTCCTTTCGCATCTACTTTACGCAAATGTAGCATCACCGCACTCTGTAATACGAAAACGCATGTCAAACTCGTTCGTTAAGCGCAAATATCTTGCGTTAACAAAATAGCAAACGCAAAGGAAGCGAAACATAAATTATTTTAAGTAAAAGGCAAAAAAGTCACAGTTACAGGCTCAGCAACGTCAGTTCCTAACTTCAGTAGATTTTATGGGGCAACACAGTGATTTGGCAAAGGGACAGTTGCAGAGTTCAAATACGAAACAACGCGCCAACAATTTGTGGACACAACTGTCTGATGACCTCAATTCAAATTGACCTCCTGTAAAAGATGTCGGTGGTTGGAAAAAGTAATATATTATTTTTTTTATATAAAATGTGAAACTATGTGTGCATATTTATAGGTTGGTGTTGATAACCACCTTGTCCAAGCAATTTCAAAGCAGCGGCCCCTTTTATTGGAGTTGGAATTGTTATGGATATATTTGAAACGATGAGCGTTTAAAAAATACATAAACGAATCTTTATTGAGACATTTTATATAAATCTATAAAAATTAAATATTTGAAAACATTTGTCACATAATAAATTCGTACTTATATTTTCATACCCGTGGTCACTTAGGGAGAGTATATTTGATAGATCTCATAAAATTCTTTTTTTTTAATTCGTTCATCATTTTTGTTTAAAAAAACACTCGTACCACACAAAAATATGTTTTCATTTACAATTTTTTGACGTTTCCTTTTGTCATTCTTCGTTATTGTTTACTTTGTGGCGACAGTGTTGCCCTATTTTCAATTTAGTTTGCGAATGCGTTTGCGTGAACGTTACAGAGTACCAAATTGTACTCTTAACGCATTTAGCTTTCGCATCGCACTTGCTTTCGCAACGCAATACAGAGTAACCCCCCAGGACGCCAAGGACAACATGTGGTAAAATTTTCAAAAAAAAAAACCCGCGAGTACTCAAAAAGTGGTAAAACTTTTGAAATTGTTAAAATGGAAAATCAAATATACCTACTTCCCCTTTAAATTTTTACGTCACTTTAGAGGATATAAGAATAAATTTTGTTTGTAAATAAACGGTATTTATTAGTTCATCATACGGATATCTCAGATCGACAAATCTGTCATTATGCTGTTCAAAATTAACATTATTCTTGGGAGAAAATATTTCAATTAACAAATTCTTACAAATGTACTTTCGTTATGAATTGCATTCACAAAACAAATTCCACTATTTTTATTTGTTTAAAGTTTTGGTTCACTAATTTGAGCTGGTGGCCAATCCCATTGTTTGGCTGGTGCAGGTTGTACCAGCTTTTCCCATGGTTTCCAGCCCAACATTTTACGTGCCAATACCAATTCGTTTTCGGCTTGGACAATCAATTCTTCAACTTGACCACAGCCAATGGCCTTTTCCAAAGAGGGAATATCCTTATGCTGCAAAGAATTAACACAAATTAAAAGAAAAACAACAACGGATAATATAACAAACACTTACAGCTTCTACGGCTTTCGAACGTTGTTGAACGATTTGTTCGGTATATTTACGATAGGCAGCATCTTGTGGCATTTTGGCGACAGCTCTCAAAATTTTGCCATACAAAGCCGACAGTGTGTGATGGGGATTGGTGGAAACAGCCAATCCAGTTAAACCGGTGCTCTGTAAATAGAAATGCCATGTTTAATATCCACATTAGGTTAGAATCTTAGACCCTTATACGATATCTAGAAATCAAAAAGATCTGCATTGTATCTGCCTCTGCCCTCCAGGTATGACATAACAATAACAAATGAAACTTGTTCAGCTGGGCATAAGACGTTCACGTATCATTGTTTCCAATTGTCGTATAACGGCCATTGATTAATGTCTAATAAAACTTACGGCTTTGAATAATTTCGACATTTTTATTTAATTTTTTGCACGTCAAAATAATGCAGGGCAATGCAGAGTGATTTTTTTTACCAACTGCAGAAATATTGAAAAACGTTCCACCTGTTACGAATGGGATAGACAGCTGATAATGCCTGCAGACTGCTGAGTAGTTGGTACAACCACATATTTAGTAATCATTAAGCTATTCACATGCATAAGTATGTCAAATAACAAGTGTTCAGATAGTGTGATATATTTTTTCATACATTTTAGGAGAAGTAGATGTATTCCCGTACTTTAATGGCCAAACATTTTAAATTTTACAGAGGATATATTTGTGAAGTAAAATTATTGTAAAATTATATAATTTACAGATGATTGAATTGAAAATTAATATGGAATGAAGAAATGCCAGACGTTTACATTAAATACATTTGTATAAATTTTGCCTTTGTATAGTGAACATTTTGCCTTAAAATAGAAGAGCAAGAGTACGGGATACAAAAATATGCGGCTACATTTTGCAAAGTATTCCCTTATAAAGGCACGGTATATACATGTGTGAAACACTACATCATTTAAATTACCTCCAGGCGAACTGTTAATTCTTTTCAGCTTATTTTCGACCTCTTTTTGGCACAAATTGGGGGGTATCTCAGCCATACTTGACGAATTTTGGGTTTTGATTGCGACCACGAAGTGTCTCTGGCAATAAAGTCATATTTGCTCGATTTGTGTTTTTCCATGTAGGACCGCCTTGTTGAAACCACATGTTTTTTGAATAATTACATCAGCACCTCAAATACGGCAATTTGGTTTATTTATACAATTTTATATTTGGAAGATAGTCAACTGAATATAAAAAATGGAAGTCCTATACTTTTGAAACCACGAAATGGTTAACAGTTTATGTGCACTAAGCCGAAACTTTTTATCGGTATTTCAGACGGTTATTCTGATCTGAGTAGCTTCATTTTTAAGTAAATTATAGTTCTAAATTGTTATAAATAGTAAGTGTTGAAGTAAAAAAACAAATTTAATATATTTCGCTCATTTGCTGCAAGACAGGCATAACTCAAAAAACATAATTTTGCAGAAAATGCGTTTTAAGTTTTCAATTTACTCACACTTTAAATTAGAGTGTGTAAGAGATATTCCTATTATTTTTTTTACACAACATAAGGGGGGTTACTCTGTATTGCGATGCGTAAGTGTGGTTTTATATTTGTCGGGATCGGGATCGTTGTTGAGAGTTTCTCTCTCTTGAGAGAGTAATTAGAGTTGCGCTATTTTTAATTTTGTAACAAGCGTACTTTTTGTTCACAAAAAGTACGAATTGACATAAACGTACCAAAGCAAAAATTAGATTTTTTATTATTCGTGAATACATTTACGCTTAAATTATAACATATATTATTTATGCAAATAGCTGGTATAAATATTGGCCAATATTTCTCGATAATTATGATTTATTATCATTTGAAGTAGAATTTTAGGTACCTTTTCGCACTTTTTTGTTCCTACCTGTGGTAATGTTTTCCAACACAATTCACAATTTACCACTGAGAGAGAGAAACTCTCAACACCGATCCCGATCCCGACAAATATAAAACCACACTAAGAAAAATTGTATCGCATCGCGTAATTGGTACTCTCTAATTCGTTTTCGTATCTCCTTTCGCATCTACTTTACGCAAATGTGGCATCACCGCAATCTGTAATACGAAAACGCATGTCAAACTCGTTCGTTAAACGCAAATATCTTGCGTTAACAAAATAGCAAACGCAAATGAAGCGAAACATGTAAATAAGCACAATTAAAGTTTTTATTTATATCTAAATTGATAATTATTTTGGGTGAAAGCCAAAAAAGTTACAGTTGACGACTCAGCACCGTCAGTTCCAAACTTTAGTAGATTTTATGGTGCAACACAGCGATTTGGAAAGGGGCCAGTTGCAGAGTTCAAATGCGAAACGACGCGCCAAAAAATTGTAGAGAAAACAGGATGATGACCTTAATTCAGATGGACCTCCTGGAAGAGATGTCGCTGGTTGGAAAAAAGTAATGTTTTATATTTTATATATAAAATGTGAAACTATGTGTGCATATTTACAGGTTGGTGTTGATAACCACCTTGTCCAAGCAATTTCAAAGCAGCGGCCACTTTTATTGGAGTTGGAATTGCTGTGGATCCATTTGGAACGACGAGGTCATTTTTAATAGCGTTTATTAAAAACATAAACGCATCTTTATTGAGACGAACATTTTGTACAAATTTATAAAAATTAAATATTTGAAAACGTTTGTCACATTATTCGTACTTCTATTTTCATACCCGTGTTCACTTAGGTAGAGTATATTTGATCGATCTCTTAAAATTCTTTTTTTAGTTGGTTCATCATTTTTGTTTAAAAAAAAAACACTCGTACCACATAAAAATATGTTTTTATTAACAATTTTTTGACGTTTCCTTTTGTCATTCTTCGTTATTGTTTACGTTGTGGTGCTAGTGTTGCCCTATTTTCGATTTATTTTGCGAATGCGTTTGCGTGAGCGATACAGAGTACCAAATTGCACTCTTAACGCATTTAGCTTTCGCATCGCACTGGCTTTCGCAACGCAATACAGAGTAACCCCCAAGGTCTATTATAGAGAACACTTGTGAAGCATTAACTAGAAAATCACGTTATTTGAGTTATGCCTCTCTTGCAGCAAATAAGCGGTATGTACTTCTTTTTGTTCCCGTGCTACAAAAATCTACTATTTTTTACTATGATAACAAATTTTCCTTTATGATATCGAACAAAATAGTAGATTCTTGTAGTACGGGAACAGAACAATTATTAAAGCCTTCAAGGACAAATACTCTAATGTGAACATCCTTTAACTAACAACTTCAAATATCTGTCACAAACCATTTAACTAATCTATCAAATAATCCACTTTCAATAGGTCGTACTGAGAGAGAGAATTTGTATGTTTAAACGGGGGGAGAATACCACCATGCTCTCAAAGAACATTTATGCATGTTTCTTTCGTGTTTTGATAATAATTTTGTAAAATTCGTGTCAAGTGTTTTCAAAAACTATATACTTTTCGAATTAGATGATTAAATAGAATGCACTCCAAGCACTGAAGATGGTATTGTATAAAAACACGTTATCAGTCAATGATTAAACACTGGGAAAACAAATGTAAACATATGATTGCGCGAGTGCATGATTGTGTGTGCCGCCTGATTTGAGATAATAACTGAGAGTGGTGGCGATAGCAGAACCCCAAAGTAAGAACATACAAATAAAAAGCTATAGGCAGAGCAAGTGGACTCCCAGTCCGAAAGAAACATCGGTTGGCGGTCGTGTTGTGCTGTATTGCGGCGGAACTTCTATACCTGTGAGTAGTGAGAGTGAGCTGTGTGTGTGATTTAGTGCTTTATGGCAAAAAAGCTAAGAAAGTTTTTTCCGTTGTTGTTGGAGGGGGAAAACAAGTGAAATTGTTGTTAATGAACTCTACTGCGAATTCTTGGCATATTGATGAGTGTTGTGTGTGCGTATGTGATTAATAACAGTAGCGAAATGAAAACGTTATGAAAAAGGGCGTTAAGATTTGGCCATTTTAAATTCCCAAGCCAAATTCTATTATTAACAGAGGTCAGCATCTATAATTTACAACCACTTGAAGCGAATAACTAAATGAATGAGTGGATGAGTTTGTGTGGTGTCGACGACGACGACGTTGTTGTTGTTTTTTTTTCTTAATTTTTGAATTAAAATGACGATGACTGACAAGCAGCTGCTCATCTTCCTCATATTCTACTCACCTTGCTGCTTGCTGGTGCGTTTAGTACACAAACAAACTACCAGCTCTCATGCCTTCTTGTGGTTGGGAGGGGGCGAGATTTGTTGTCTGACCGGTAGAAGAGTACAATCACATCTCCACCTTAATGATCATCAAAGAGCCACAGTTTCCAAACATTAGTCTTCGTTTATAACGTTTTGACAACGTGTTTGTTTACACATCAGAATACCAGCGGAGGAAGTATTTGGGTAAACGATCTTGTGGGAACATTGGCAACAACGGAAATAACGGCAAGAACTTATGTAAAAAAAATATTCAAATTATATATTACTAGACCAAGAAGCTCATCAGTTAGCAAAGGGCAAACAAAAACAACAATAAAATAATTGCTAGCTCATCAATTCCCATTATTGTTGGTAATTGTTGAAATATATTATTGATATAGTTTGGTTTTTTATACATTTTGCTGACGTCAGTTGCTGTTCAAAATAAATCATGCCTATCGCTATATTTATTATATAAAAAAATGTGAAATTTTATCTACTTACACTTTCGTTTACCTTCACTGTTCCAGTTAAAAACAATAATTACAAATAACAACATTTCATAATGGCTCCCCCAACTGTTCTGGTAACCGGAGGAGCTGGTTATATTGGCTCGCACACTGTTTTGGAGATGCTCAATGCTGGCTATAATGTCGTCTGTGTTGACAATCTTTGTAATGCCTACAGTTCCGGTACAGCTAAATTACCCGAAGCCTTGAATCGTGTCCAAGAGATAACCGGAAAGAAGGTTCACTTCTATCGTGTCGATATAACAGATCGTGAACAAGTGCGTTCTGTTTTTCAAGAGGTATGTTAATTCAATATATTTTTTAAATTTATGTATTTCTAAGTGGTGAAGTACCAGGTCCCTCGCCTAATTTGCCAATTAATATTTAGACTGCGTTTGCGCATGTGTGTTTTTTAAGATGTTAATGAAAAATGATGTTTGTACAGTAACGTACGTTCGTGTGTATGTATGTGGTTCATTGACCGATATTTAACCTAATTTTGATGAATTACTTTGTAAATCAAGTTTTTTTTATATTTTTTTAAGAGCGGGGTATACATTTTGTAAGTTGTAGATGTGAATTACAACTAAATTAAAAATTCCATATACCTATTTAAATAAAAATTAGATTTTTTTCCACAACAAAACTTCGTAAGATCCTAAATATGTCGATTATATATCTTGGGATAAGATTAAGTAAAAATGTAACGTTATACAGCCGGCGAGGCGGTTGTATTCGGACTGTGGACTAAAAATTAAAAATAAAACAATGGAATTATGTCGATGAGTTTGAAATGGAATGTAAAAATCAATTTATCCTGCATATATAGTTAGAAGATGCCAGTTTGTGGTCTTGTTAGTAATAGTATTAAAATTCGGCTACAATCACTTTATAGGTTAAAAAGGTTTGAGATAAAAACCATGTTAACTATTGTGGTTTGAACAAATAATTACTGAAAAATGCTTATTTTTCACCCATATGTCGACTATAGGAAAACACCGACTTATTTTACCGCATCAAAATTATTAAAATATTTTCTGAAAATTGGAATTTTTTACAATTATAGGACAAGGCAGGGTAATAATCATATATTTTATTTTTGTATACTTTCGAGACCTTAAAACATGCCCTCTAATGTTTATACCCACAGCCAATTGTGCCTCATCGAAAAATTGGTTTTTGGTTCCAATTTTGGTTTGGACCAAAAAGACAATTTTTGGCTCAACATTTTCTATTTGTATGAATCTAATATTAAGCGAATGTAATGTTCCAAGATGGGGAATGACCCTAACTTATTAACATCTGAAAATTAATTTTTTACCAATGCAAGATCATTTTAATCGAGACTGTATATTGTTGTAAGGTGGGACTTATCGGCACAGTTTCTGGTACACCCCACAAACGTTTTGAAAATTTGTTAATTCAATATCAAGCTAATTGTATGTGTCTGATTTGATCCAAACTTTGCAAATCCTAATACTTTTTCCAATCCCGGAGATGGGACTCATCGATCCACTCCTTCTGCTACCTCCCCCACAAACATTCAAACATTAATTTCCATAGACCTCTTCTGGTGTCTCTCCAAAGATAGTCAACTATTTGATGAAAACATATACCTTATATTAAGCGAATAATAAAACCAGTGTGTAGTATTTCCGTAGACCTCCGTAAACCCTAGGCCGGGGGTATACATATCGCTCATTTGCTGCAAGACAGGAATAACTCCAAAAACGTGATTTTCGAGTTAATGATGCACGATTGTTCGCTATAATAGTTGTGTAAAAAAATTCATATGAATATTTTTTACATACTCTGATTGAGAAACTATAGAATTTCCTCTGTTCTATATAATGTAAATTGAAAACTTAAGACACATTTCTGTAAAATCGTTATTTTTTAGTTATGCCTGTCTCGCAAAAAATGAGCGATATGTCGACAATACTGACTGATTCTTTTTTACATATTTACCTAATGAATGATCTAAGTTTTATGTCCATTTACACAGAGGTATCTATCTTAAAAAGAACATTTTTGAATATTTTCAAGGTAATTTTCATATTTAGTGACAGGATTGTTTAGTTATTTGAGTTTTAACACAATAGATGCCGACTACTGGCACATGCCGACATTAGGAACACTTACCCCATATACTGTATGGTGCCTCCGACGAATATTTTCTATTTTGTTAGAGGGCATAAAAAACGTATTACGCTTTTTTGGTTACCAATAATTTTTAAATAGAATTTATGATCTATTATAATGCATATATTTTTATTTTGGCATAAATGAAAAGTGCATGTGTGTGTGGTAGTAACTACGAAAGCAAAGTACTACACTATTTAAAAAAATTATAAATAAAGTACACTTGGGTAACCACTCAAGTTCTAGCTGTAGATATTGCGTACGTGATTGTAATGTCGAATGTATTGACCTTAGTATAGAACATCATATTTATAGGTGATGTACAAACAATAAAAATAAACTTTATAGTATGTATATAAATAACAATAACTAAATATGATATTTGCACAAGTGTTTATTATTATAATTGTAAAAGGGGAACAAACAGATTATATGCCTATTGTTTGGTATTTACAATTAACATTTTCACGATGCCATTTTACAAAATGATATATATATATATATATATATATATCATTTTGTTGATGACATAAAAATGCTGAGCACGATTTTAAGACGTTCCTTATTTTCAATCAAATACTGGTGGAATGTAATACTCAATTCAATTTATTTTCTTATACTCTGGAGTGGTCAATTCAATATGTAACAATATACTATCTGATCAGGAATGAATTGATAACAATAACAAATTACGTTGTTGCCATAAATTTAGTGTGCAAAATAAACTGCACCACCCATGCGTTGTGATTTATTTGTGCTTATATTCAGTCTAATGTTTGATTAATATAACAAAGTTTCCCAGACCTATTATTATACTTTTAATTTTTCAATTCGTTCTTGAATCATAAATCAAAAAATAAGTGATCTTTATTCAAAGGAAAATTAAATTTCAGACATTTTTAAATGACGTAAAAATGTACATATATAAAATATTTCCACAATTCCAATCAGACTCTTCTTATCTTCTGTTTTCGTGTGTGTTTTTTTAAATACATTTTCCTGGAAATATGTTTATTTGTGTTTTATGTTCACATCTACTATCTGCAGTAATAAATTCACCTAATTGTTAATGAAAAGAAAACTATATTTATTCCATAAAACGATGATTCACAATTTAAAATAAAATTGAAAATAAATGTATGAAATTAGGCAATGTTAAAAAAAAATGTTCTGCCCATTTTAGATTCTTTTAATTCATTTTTTTATAATACTCTTCAGTTTGAGACTTGTTGTTTTGTTTTATTGAATAATTAAATAAAAAATGTTCTCTTCAATTTTGTTTTTAATGCATAACCATTGATAAATAAATATATGTATAGCTAATGATAAGAGATTCCCATGTACAGCTGTTGTTAAAGTTTTTAAGAAATTAAAAAAAATGTTTCTTATCACAGTTTTTCGATATACACAGCAATTAGGTTTCTTTGCTTTGCTTTCAACACGTATGCAGTATAAATAAATGTAGATATTATAAGCGACGTTATGGCATTTTTTGCTTATAACTCAATTTCATGAATCAAAAACAAAAAAAGTGCCAGCACCAAAAATATACTTTTGTATACATTATCAAGAATATGTTAACACAGCAAATATTTAATATGTCTGCTTCTTCTTGCCTTCTTAAGTTGATGAAGTTTCAAAACATAAAAGTCGATAATATTGATACGAGTGTTACTTTATTTTTAGTAAAATAACATAAAGTAGGGTAAAAGATAAAAATGATTGTTTAAAAAATTCACAACAATGTTGGATCATTACTTTGTTACTTTATTTTTAGTAAAATAACATAAAATAGGGTAAAAGATAACAATTAATGTTTCAAAACTTTATAACAATGTTGGATCATTACTATCATATTTTTAAATAGTTTGACCCAGACCACCATTTACGACCATAAGTATCGAAAAATTATTAAAGAATTTTTAAAGCATTATAATTTTTTTCAGGGCATGTAATTTTAGATAATATTTTTTAATGCTTATTGCAGCTAGGATTTGTTCAAAAGAATATTTTTTAAGAATTTTTAAAGCGTGGATCATTAAGGCGTGGTTATTTAAAAAATATATATTTTTTTCTAGGCTTATTAAGGCATGGATTTTTTTAAAGATTATATATAGGCTCATTAAGGTGTGGTTATTTAAAAAAAATATTTGTATTTCAAAAATATTTTTATTTAAAGAATATTTTTTGAAGGTTTAGATTTTTTAATTATATTTTTTGAATGTGTCGATTTTTTAAAGAATGTTTTTGAACGTGTCGATTTTTATAAAAAACATTTTTTCAGTGTGTTGATTTTTTAAATAATATTTCTCTCTATTCTTGGGTATTTTTTATATATTTTATAGAATACCGGCAAATCCTCTTTTTCATTTATTGAATACCTATTTGAGTCAGTTTTTCGCCAGATTTCATACTTTTATATGTAGGCTTGCTCTGTATGGCCTTACTCGGGCTGTATGGCCCGTTTTGTAATATTTATTTGTAATACTCTCTTCACGAAGTTCTGAAGTGACACACACTGATATACATATATATTTTTCTATCAACTACTTTTACTTGCATCCTCAACTAATTCCAACTAATAAACATTGTTTTGTTTTTTATTTTTTTTAGCATAAAATTGATATGGTTGCACATTTTGCTGCCCTCAAGGCGGTCGGTGAATCATGTCGTATTCCATTGCAATATTATCACAACAATATGACGGGGACAAATGTTCTACTTGAAGCAATGGCTGATAACAATGTCTTCAAATTTGTTTATAGTTCCAGTGCTACTGTCTATGGTGAGCCACAATTTTTGCCCGTCACCGAAGAACATCCTGTGGGCAATTGTACAAGTCCATATGGTAAAACCAAATACTTTACCGAAGAAATTCTAAAAGATTTGTGTAAATCTGACAAGGTATGATTAACAAAATTGGGAGAGAATGGAACTTTTATTTTAATTCAATTTTTTCGTATCATTTTTAGCGTTGGGCTGTCGTCTCCTTGCGTTACTTCAATCCCGTTGGTGCTCATCCCAGTGGACGCATTGGCGAGGATCCTAATGGTGAACCCAATAACTTAATGCCATACATTGCCCAAGTTGCTGTTGGTAGACGTGATTGTTTGCAGGTATACGGCTCAGATTTCCCAACCAAAGATGGTACTGGTGTACGTGATTACATTCACATAGTTGATTTGGCCGAAGGTCATGTCAAGGCATTAGATAAATTGCGCAACTTAGCCGAAACTGGTTTCTTTGCCTATAATTTGGGCACCGGTGTTGGCTATTCCGTCTTGGAAATGGTCCATGCATTCCAAAAAGCCTCAGGAAGAAATATAAATTATAAATTAGTTGATCGTCGTTCGGGTGATGTGGCAACATGTTATGCTGATGCCAGCCTGGCTGAAAAGGCCTTGGGTTGGAAAGCGACTCGCGGTGTAGATGAAATGTGTGTCGACACATGGCGTTGGCAAAGCAATAACCCCAATGGATATGCCGTCAAATGATTTAGAACTACAACATACTGCATTTGCTTATATGCATTTTCTGCTATATGATAAATTTTAACGAAACATTCTTTAAAACAAAAATGTATTACTTTATGTTTTCTGTTGTATGTATGATTTTTATTTGTTTATTTGTTTGTGTTATATTGTGAGTGCTTCTTGCCTGATATGGAAATAATTGTGCAAATGATGATATTTGGAAAAGAGTTTAAATATAGTTTTTCCAAAATCATCTATAAAATATAATTTTTGTTTTTTTCTTTAGTATGTCGCAAATATATACAACACATAGTCATTGTTTTAAAGTAAACATATTGTCTATAGTATAACATTCTTGAACTATTTCATTAATCGTTTTCCTCTCCCAAAAATATACTGTTTTAGTTATTAGCAAATTATGTTTTAGTTAAATTTTAATAAACAAAAGAAAAAAATCAAGAATGCATTTAAGCATTTAACTATTATTAAAAAAATATAAATATATATGTCCATAAATGTGTATTTAATAATAAGAAGTGTATTTATGAAAAAACCGATACTTTTGCAAAATATATATATTTTTGTATATAAAGTACAAATTGTATGCTATATTATTTTGAAATTATGTACGGGTAATGATATTTTTACAAAATAATAGTGATTTAAAAAACTCCATTCTTGATTAGGGTAAGACATTTTTTTAATTGTGTTCCCAGTTAATGATACATATTTGTTGTCTGCAACACCGACTGACACTTTTTTGCTTTTTTCTTTAGAATTGTATTCAACTGCCTGCAACTTTTTAGCTAATTGCTCTATTAATACATACAAGGTGTCGTAGTAAAGGTCAACATTTTGTCTTTATTATAGTAAAAACTAATTTGAGGTTGTAATTTTTTAACGCATATTTTAAAACAATTTTTCGTACATAGCATTTCATATTTTTACATTCATGAGCAATTTTATTACTATACTCCAAGTATTTCAAAAGTTATTGCACATTGAAGAAACCATAAATATTCCTATTCGATATACTGCATCAATAGATTGCATCACAGTCTCAAAATTTTCAGGTCGTAACGAAATTAAGGTATTGGTAAAATTGAAATAACTTTGAAATGCGTTGAGATATTTCGAAAAAATTGGTTTGTCTACGAAAATTACATAGAAAGCTTTCTAATAATTGAATAACAACATATAGCTTTTGTACAACGAATAATAGAATCCGTGTATAATTTTACGGACCTCAGCTAACCATAGGATGAGGGTATATATCTGTCGACAACATCGACTGACAATTTTGAAATTATTAGTAGTTCCTTTATTCGACTTCGTTCCTTGTACCCAAGGGGTTTTAAAATCTTATATGTCTACTTTCTTCATAAGATGTCACCATTTTAAGCCATTGGAAGTACTTAAACCACCTCCATCCTTTGATAATGCTATTACTGTGGTTATAGAATATTCATTATTAATGTTTGTATTGGAATCATATCAACATGTCTGTGACCCGCTTTTCGATTTCCAACAAAGTATTCACACGCGAAATGTATTCCTTAAATTATTCCATTTATGAAAAATATACATTTATATTCTAATTTATTAAAAAAAATATTAACTAAATAATAAAATTTACATGTTACATACAACTTATAATTACAATTAGGATATATTTCTTTCTAAATATTCATCCTTATGATAATAAATACTTTCTGCCATATAATTGAGCTTTTTTCTCAAATGTTGGCGATTTAATTGGAGTATTGATTTTATAAAAGGAATTCATTGAGTACTTCACATACGTTTCATACATTTCATTAAAGAAGTTCTTAATGCCCTCGTCATTTTTCTGATCATGGACAATGATGAAACGAATTTGGCTAGCTGTTACAAATGCCGAAACAAACCACTGATTAAAACGATCTATGGACTTTAAATACATATTGGGCGTCTTCCATTTGTGTTCGTCTACTAAATCTAAGGCGGCATGAGCTATAAATTGACTTAGATGGCGGTGGTCCTCTTTCTGAAAAAAGGCAAAATAAAAGCAATTATGTATGGTTCCAAAATATAGACTTAAGAATTAGTTGGATTCAGATGGAACTGAAATTATTACTCAAGGTCTTGGAAAGCTGCGATGCGATAATATATAATATTCGACAAGTCAATACTCTGGGAGTATGTTCTCAGAAATATCTGAAACTTGCTTTGATGGCTTAAATGTTGTCGGAATCCACGGAATCCAACACAACTTCTTACAGACTGCTAATAGACATCACATACCCTCATTTCTTTACTAACTGCTGGAAATTCCATTTCAAATATGGGATTATCCTGATGACCCACAATAACAAAATAAAATGTGGGCATTGTTGAATATTATTCTGGTACTAGGGCGTTAAAATGTATCCTGGATTGGCTCTAATTCTTGGATTGGCTCACTCTTCGCTCGGAAATATTGCAGAAATATTGAAAAACGTTCCACCTTTTACGAATGGGAGGGGACATGGCCTATAAATAAGGTCACCAAGATAGCAATCGAAATCGGAAAACAGCTGTTTTTTCTCAAGTCTAATGTCAAAAATTTCAGCTTTGTTTACGTTTTCATAATGGACGTCAATTCACAATAATGCATTTTGACAGCAAACTTGAGAGGTATCGATAATCAGCTGGTCTCCCTTGGTGACCTTATTTATAGGCCATGGGAGGGGATAAGAGAAAATAAATAATCGATACCTCTCAAGTTTGCTGTCAAAATGAATTATTGTGAATTGATTCCATTATGAAAACGTAAACAAAAAACAGCTGTTTTCCGATTACGATTGCTATTGGTGATGACTATAATAGGGATACATAGATCGACTGTGAACATTTCGATCAATCGATTATTTACATAAAGGAAAATTATTGTATTTGGGTCGGTCTGTTTTTTTATTCTAGTAATTTTTTCACAGTGTAATTCAATTTTCCAGCAACAGTGCATCAAAAAAATAACAGTCAATTGGAAAATGTGGGAATTATACTGTTTTTTATAATATTTTATAATTTATCCAATTAGCATTGAGCTGCCCAATACCATTTGGCAAAATATTTTCCAAATAATCTCTAAACTGAAAGATATAATATATTGAAACATAGTTTTCGAACTACTCCGTTCCCGAACTTGCATAAACCCAACCCATTATCCATCTATATGAAATGTTTTAAAAAAACAGTATGATATTTAAAGAAAACAACATATAGATATATTTTAATATTTGTATTACATTTGTTTTACAATAAAAAAGGCAAGTATGATTAATGACCATGGCCCAATAAACAGACCGTGTAATGAGCGAAATGATTTCACTCGAACTGTCAAAATTTGACTTAATCGTGTGAAAATGTTAGCAAAAATAGTTTAGGTATTTTCTACCAAAATGACCGATAATATTCGCTTCTTACACGACCTGTTTATTGGGCCATGATTAGAGACTAATTATGATTTCTTGAATAACATTTAATTAAAATAAAAATAAACATGCATAAAAATATATATTTAAATAAATACTTGTTTTGTACATATACATAGAGAGAGATTGCAAAAATTATTACAATTACAACACATTATTGCCTAAAAATTAAAATGTTGAAATTTCACTTTGATGTTGAACTTGGGGGTTCATATTCGCCATTATTGGGAGAGGATAAGCCAACTTTTTCCATTAGTTCTGTTAACTTTTGTGCTTTACGATCTTCATTGTGGGCTATAACAGTACACAAATGTTCTGTTAACAGTTCCTTTTTCTCTGAAGCATTGTGTAAATCCATTTTGGCTTTCAGGAATTGTGCCTCAATTTTTAAATAATTTTTTCTACAATGAAATATTAGTTAATAGTTGTTAGTTACGAAATTTCTTTAGATGTGACTTACTCGACATTTGAGAAATGTATACAGGCTGCTTCAATTTGTTTCCTCAGTACGGCTACATCGACTGCTAAATCGTTGTCCAATTTGGAAAGCTCAGCTTTGATTTCTTCAATTTTTCGCGCTTCTGCGGCAGTTTTTTGAGAACTAAGATTATGAAAAGGATATTTGTAATTACCATTGTTTTATAATATGGATTCTTATAAAAGGGAAACATTTTTTGTTAAGTCATACAGAGATAAATGTTTAAAAAATTCCTAGGGAAAAAATTCCCAAAAAGTCCGTCTCTTATTTTATTGGGATACAATGTCAAAGTGTTTATTTTTCAGAGTATACAATACTCAACATAAGTAAACATCCCGGAATTAACAATTAACACACTATATAACCAAGCGTCTCTCCTAGTAACTTCGATAAAAAAGGCGCCTGGTGTAATTGGTGTAATTAGTCCAAGGTCTATTAATGAGGTCATCCAGGGAGACAAGTTGTATATCAGCTGCTTCTTAAGTTTGCTATCAAAACCCATTATTGTCAATTGATTTCCATTATGAAAAAATAAACAAAGTCCAAATTTTTGACATTAGACATGAGAATTAACATTTGACTTTCGCTAGCTGCGTTAGATTGGCGTCTTGGTTGGCATAACCTGAATCCCTTTGAATATGTTATCAAAGACCACTCCAAGATTTTTGGATTCTCTTGGATTTTATATAAAATATTTTTATGAGTCGGATATATTTATATAAAAAATATCGAAATCTTCTTTATATAAACTTTATACACCATAAACTTGAAACGAAAAACATTATACTTGTATTAACTTAATTGTGTTTTAAAATAAAAATGTGTAGGTGTCTCATCGACCTTAAAAACCAGCTCTACTATTTTTATTCTCATTTCGTTGTTATGAATTTAATTTCCTATCGAATTAATAGTGAAATGGGGATTAAAACCCAAAGTTGGAATTCTCAAACTGATAACAGAACATTTTCTTTATCAACAAAATTAAACTCAGGGACTTTTTTGTTTAAATTACTTACTGCTGTTCAATAACTTTATAGAGTAGATCTTTTTTCTGACGATTTTGTTCTTCAATCATTTTTCGATGCGATTCAAAATCTTTCAATGATATTCCACGGAATGGTGATTGTACATTTAATGAACTTGGCGGGACAAAGGCATCGGTAGGTTTTCCATTTGTAGATGATGATGGTAAAATAGACGAATCATCAACATCTTCCATGCTATTGCCATTGGAACTTGTTGAAGATATTTTGCTTTCATCTTCCAAATTTAATTTCAATATGGAAGAAGTATTGCTTGATGTTTGCTGTGTTTGTTGTTGTTGCTGTGATTCTAATTCTTTGTGAGTATATGGCTGACCAGCAGCAATATTTGGACGTGACGTTGTCAATGTTGGTGTTCTTGCTGTTGTATTGGTAGTTGGTGTTTTGGATTCGTTCGACTGTTGTTGTTGTGATTTCACAGGCGGTTTATAGAATAAAGCTTCTTCTATTGACTTGGACAGACTGCCATCCAAATTGATCTCTTCCATGGAATCATTGGTGTCCATCTGTTGAATTTTATCTGTTAGATTTCTTTTATTTGCTGCCATGTTATTTTGCATTTTCTGGAGGCGATTGATTTCACTTTTGTCTGGCATTCGTCTGATGCCACCGTGTCCACGAAATGTTGCTGGTTTAACTAGAATCAGAAAAAAACACACACAAATCAAAGCAACCATAAAAAGAGATTCAACTTAGAACTTGAAAGAACTGCTTGTGTGGTGTCAACATTTATCTCGGCAACATCATGTAAATTCGTCTGTCTGTTTGCCTTCGGATGGATACTCACTGCCATTATCGATTGGAAGTTTTTTGTTCTTTTGGCCCGAAACACGATTTATTTCGTCTTGACTGAATCCATTGAACTTATCAGACATTTTGACTAATTTTACCACTAATATTTAAGAAATTATGTTTAGTTAAATATGTTTAAGTTTAAAAAATATTTAAAAATGAACGTGTATACTCATGAATTTCATTAAAAATACAAACAAACTGATCGCAGCGAGAGTTGTTGGTGAGAGCAGAGTTCCGATTGTAAATGTCAATTGTGCATTATCAATTAGTGTTGCCAACCTGTAATGGACGATCAGTTGTGTAGAGATGGCATGCTTAATTTCGATAATTTTCGTTATTTTCCGATTTCAATAAAAAATGTAAATTGTAATAAAAATTAAATTCAAATTTTGTATTAAAATTTAATAGAGAATAAATAAATAGAGAAAAATATTGTAATTTGCACAAAATGTTACTAAATATATTGTTTAAAAACTTCAGTAAAAGAGTGTATATATGATATATGTATATTATTGTCATCTCATATATTTTACAATAAAATTTCATTGCAAACTAATTTTGTAAAAAATGTTTGAAAGAATCTCTCTTGCTCTTAGAAAATAAATTACTGAGTAATTATTATTGGAATAGTACTTACACCAATCTATTTTTACACTCCGCCTCATAAATCTCAAAAGAAAAATTAAAAACATTCACAATTTTTTATTTTTATGATTTTAAATGGGCTGGTAAATGAATACCAATGCTTGTTAAGGTTTGTAACTTGCACATAAATATTTGAAGATTTAAAAAGGAAGAAAAATAATTTACAAAAAAAAAATTGTTGTTGTTTTTTTGTGATCAAAGAAAAGTCCTTATTTTTGATGGCGGCCATGATAACTCCTCACTGGAACATCGGAATCCGAAAATTCCAACGGTATTAGAAAGAGTACATGTCTGACTTCGCACATAAACTTTGATTTTTGTAATATCACCTATTTTTGTCCACAAACTAAGTTCAAAAATAAGGAAGATATTGACCAGATGGCTTCATCCTAGTTCATACGATAGCTATACACTCACAGAGAAACGTCCCAAAATTTGAAATCGATCGGATTATTAGTTTTTGAGTTATCGCGTCCGCCATTCGCAAAAACGCTGCTTGGAGAAAAATGCGTTTTAAGTTTTAGAATCCCTCTTGCCGTCACTTGATGCTAGCACAATAAGTCGGCTATATCTTCAAAAAGTGTTGAAATTTTCACATGAAAATTTATAGGAACATTCTTGAATTGGTGTACGTTCGGACACATTAAGGTGTCCTGTAAAAATTACATTTGTGCAAATTTACATGTTATTATAATATTGTTCATTCCTTATTGGAGTGGTACCAAAAAGGGAGTGTACCAATAAACTTCATAACCTTCATATTTTGACATGATGGTTAAAAACTTATAATGTGAAAATAAAATCGTATCCACTACATTATTAGCTAAATATTATATTTATAATTTATACTATTTTGAAATTTAGCTTTCAATGAATATTACGATTTGCAATGTTGAGGCGAAATTAATCGAGCCGCCAAGTGGACAGACTGACATTTATGAATTGACTTCAAATTGAATAAAATGGATTTGATACAAGGCGCTTGAAGTTTACAACGGATATATAGATGAAATCTTTATCGAATCAGCCTGTACATAGACTGATGTGTATATAGCAAATATCATTTAAAACCGGCTCATAACTCTATTTGATCCATTGCTAATGAAAAGCATTGTAATATAACATTAAAAAGAATTTGTTTCTAGTAGATCAATTACTCTCATGTCTATTATTGCTATATATTACAAATAAAATATAGATTTTTTATTTACATCGATAACAAGCATTTACATTTATAATAAACACATTTTGAAATTAAGTTCATTTATTGATTTTTGCGAGTGTTGTAATATGCAGTTCTTTGCGCAATTCATCGACATCTTGTTCCCAACGTTCCTCCCAGAAAACTGACATTAATGGTTTGGCTTCTTTGCCATTCTTAATGGCCCAGGGTAAGTATGTTGATGTGTAGAGTTTTCTTTGTCTGTAATGGAAAGGAAAATATTTTCAAACATATATCTAAACCCAAAAAATATTACGTACTTTGGTCTTAACCGCATAGCTCCAAAAACAGCACCGCCATAACACATTGGTAGACCTGTATTTAATGCTTCCACCCATTTAACAGCAACTTCGCCCAACATATTTGTTGGCATATCAAGTATGGCATGAACCAAATCGTGACATTCACGATATCTGGTCATAATGTAAGCTAATTCGGGATCGTCCATGAAACGAACCTCCATGCGAGAATCTGGAGTTACTTGCTATAGCAATAGAATGGTTATTTGACGTATTTTAAAAACAACATTTAATTGTTTGATACTTACATTGTCATCCAAAAACTGTACATATGACCTCCCAAATGTGTTTTGTGGTAACTGACGCAATTTCTCAAGATTAACTGTACGAGTGTTGATACGTGGCTTCTGTTGTAGTATGCGCTGACCTTCATCACTGGCTCTCATAGTATGCAAAATTTGTTGCAATGCATGTTCACCGGTAGTTTCGCCCAAGCTAGCAATCATATCATGCCTAATGCCAAAACAAACATAGATGAAATTATATTTCTGCATAATAGAGCGGGTATGAGTATGAATTTTGTTATTGCATATTTTCAATTAATTTGGTATCCAAAAACGGATGTAAAATTAAAAAAAAAATCTATTGTAAAAAGTATTAAAAAACTTCGCATTTTTGGTGCGATGATCATTGAAAAACAATTTTTTAAATGTAGATTTATGGAAAAACATTTTTTTTAAATGTAGTTTTATGGATGTAAGGACGGTGAATGTATTTGAAAAATATTTTTAAAAATCCTCGCATCTAAATATGTTTAGAAAAATATTGTTTTAAAAAGCCAACATCGTAAATGTTTTTGAAAAAATATATGTATATTTGTTAAAAAAGTCATATTTTTTTGTATTTGAATAAATGCTTTAAACCACACTTTTCAAAATAATTATAGATATGAATTTATCTATAACCATCATACAAACCTTCGTGGATCCACTAATGCTGCAATGGATGAACCAGCACCCAGAAATATTTTCTGAAATTTATTCATTTCGATGCGATTCTGTAAAAATTCTTTTGTAAACTCATCCAATTGTTGTTCAGATGCTCTGTCGTGTTCAACATTTTGTTCGGCATTGGCCAATGATGATGTAATTGTTCGAAAGAGTTTTGGATTCTTTGTCCGGAGATTTTTCAACAATGATGCGGTGTAGACTCGTTGAAACATGTTGACCGAAAATAAAAATAGTTACTGGAAATATATAAAAGTATTAATTAATTTTAGCAACGTTTAAATATTTGCCATAAAGACCATGGTATTATAAAAAGGATATAACAAAGCCAATAGCGGAGGAGAAAAATAATTTGTAAAGTTGTTATTTCTGAAAATCATTTTTAAATAAAACTGTTTTTAAATAAATAATTTAAACCGGAATGAAAATAAATCAATCTTCGAGACTTCTTATTTATAAATCCCCCAAGAGAGAAAGACTTGTATACCCTTAGGACATTTCAAAAAAAAAAAAAAAAAAAAAAACTAAGCATAACACAACCATCATTCCAATGACTGACCGACCATGTTGATGTTCCAAACATTGGGCAAAGAATTTCCTCTACATAGCTACGTAAGTGTCTATGTGCTGAAGTGCCAATACTTGTATTTCTTTGCAATGTATGTAGGTATGTCTGTATGGTATGACTATTGATTGAAACACCAATTAACTTATCTTAGCGGTAAAAAAAAAAACTATAAAAATAACTTCTACCTTGAAGGGGCATTGTTTTTATTTGTCTTCTAAGAATGTTCATTGTTGTTTTTTTTTTCTTTTTTTTAATTTGAATGATGAGCATTATGACGAAATACCCACCAATCAACCGGTTGTACTTATGGTTAAAATAAACAAAATTTCTGTACATATGTCAACACTTAATAAAGTTGGTATGTATATATAAATGACCTCAGTACTTTTGCACAAATTTTTAATAATTCGTCAAATTATATACATGAAGTGGAAGACCGGCAGGGTTATTATTAATAAAAGATATGGGGATTGATAGTCATGGAGGGACACCTTACCAGCTAAGGAGGAAGTGGAATTGGAAGTGGAATTGAAAGTGCGTTTGAAATTATCTTTGACTACTGTTGGAAAATTAACATCGAATTGGGGACAAAGAACGGCCTATGACAGGCAGTCTATTTATGCAACAATCCAATTGGAAACAGTAAGGAAAGAATAAAAAATGTATATAGGTGGGGCAAACTCAAAACTATACTATTTTGGTTGTAGGTGCAAAATTCCATGCCAAGCAGTCACATGAAGGGACTTGGGTTCACAATGAATGAAATATTTAATTAAACATCTAAGGGAAAAAACGTACAATATTCCCTTTAGCAACGATGTATTTACTTTTTTGACCACAACATCTAAACGGATACTGGGGCGTACACCAGATAAACACTGTTAGATAGGTCGCAATTTTATCACACGCTTTTTTCTCAGTTTAGTGGTCTATCAACCATATTTTGGACATTAACTCACCGTGATGTTTTTTTTGCTCTTCACTTTAAAGTTATTCTGATCCAGAACTAGCAGGGATTTTTTCTATTTTCACTTTCCACTTATTCTGAATTAGGTTTGAAAGTAAAAAAAATCCGCTATGGGGAAAAATAAGTTATTCTGGATTACAGGGAGTGGGAGAATGAGATGACATTTTGTGTGAAATTTTTCGTTAATAAAAAAATTAAATGTAGCTGACTACAAAAACATAAGTAATAAATATTTTTATGAAAAATATCTACACAATATTATTTCTATGACGATTTAGAATATTTGGTCTGTTCCCGTACTGCAAGAATCTACGAGTTTTTACTATTTTTTCCGATATCATAAAGGAAAAAAGTGTTATCGTAGTAAAAAATAGTAGATTCTTGCAGTACGGGAAAAGACCAATTATAAATGATTGTATGCACATTTTTAACTCGAAAACAACAAATAAAATGACATTGGAAATGCAATTCATAACGATGCATGCTCAACCAAATATTGCCACGGAATGTATAAAGGTAATAAGGAATATTTAAGTTGAGTTTGATGCATTTTGGAGGCGAAATACAGACATTTTGGGTGAGGACCTGTCTCTCAAGAAAAAATATTAATAATTATGGAAAAAACCAAATTTGCCTGATGAGCAGCTTAACAGTTAAAAACTCAAATAAAAATTATGAAAGAACAATGAAGAAAGAAATATAGGAGTAGGATCAAATCATAAAATAACTGGTCACTTAAAGAATTTGGGAAGATAAAATATCGAAATTAAGTAAAAAGGCACACAATTATGAAATGAAATAATAAACTGTGAATTAATTAATTCAATCGCAGATTTCTTCCCATTATTTGTTGTGTCTTTGACATCGTTCAATGCGTTCTTTTACATATTTGTTATCTGTTGTAGTTGTTGCAGCAAATTGCATCAAAACAATAAACAGATGTTTCACATGCCGTTGTATGTTGCCATATATCAAACCTTATTATTTTCAAAGTTTAAATAACAATAAAAAGTAAATTTTTTTTTAATACAAAAATTAATTTTGTTTTTGCAAAATAGTCAGGCTCTCGAGTTTTAACCATGGTTGTTATATCTATAATTTTTAGAGGCAGGGAACTTCAAAATATTTATAAATATAAATTATTTAGCAATTTTTGCCACTGAACACATGATATGCAAACATTTCGAAGGGAAATATTTTCATTTAAATTTTGAAAGTTGAATACTGTTAAAGGCAATTTTTTTGAAAAAATTGGAAACACATGACTGCATGTGACTCGGACGAGTTAGTCTCAATGTAGATTAGGCAAGTCTTTGTTTGCTGGAGAGAGGGGCCAGGGGAAATTGAAAAAAATTGCTCGTACCGACAATTTTCTGGCAATTCGTTTTGTGTATTTTGTTTGTAGTGTCAGTAATTTGAAATACCAATCAAGAATATTGTCGAAAAAGAAATATTTTTGAAACCGAATTCCCTTGTATAGACGCATGAAGTAAGTTCAAAATAGAACGATAATAATAGCCGCAAGTAAACACGCCAAATATAAATTAGGACTTAGCTTTGCTCTCATTTGTATAATTATGCCATGATCCGAACCATAATTCTAGACATAATTTGGTAGTTTATGAAACATTTCATATCGATTGGATACGTGTTTTCTTCCGATTTCATGCAAATGTTACACAAAATTATCTACGTCTTTCCAATTGATACTACCAAATTATGTCTACAATTATTCGTCCTATTTTACGATTGTCTGGTATAACGGCAGAGGCTCGAAAGTACAAAAGATCTGTGTAAATTCGAAAATGAGTAGAGGACTGATTTGCTCAGAAAAATATTCTTAATATAAAATTTTGGATTCAGATGGCTAGTTGTGGAAGGTGGCTCAGAGATACAGAGTCGTGATAATTCTCCCATTTTGAGTATGTGGCATCGAGATTTATATAAATTTATATAAAATCCGTTCAAGAAATTCCTAAAAAATTAAAAAACGAAAAACAAACACCTTAATCCACTGTGAAATATACATTCTTTAAATACGTTGATTTGGATTTTCCCGGAATTCCTCCTAGGTGTATAAGTCGTCGATTGTGTATGTCACCTTACGCCAACAGTTTCTTTGTTGGTGTGGTGAAGTACATAAAAAAATAAACAACAAATACATAAAATGGGGTTATTATTGTTTTACTGCTCTATTCAGTTAAGATTTGTTTGCTCTCATTGTTTTTAATTAAACAACAACAACAACAGTGATTTTATTTGGCCTAAAAAGACCAACGACTTGCTTTTTTTTCTTTCGTAAGGTGTGAATAGCGTATTTTGTGTATGGGTGAAAAATTAGCCGCAATAAGTTCTTATATATACAATTGTGTGTAGTGGCGAATAGTTTTTGAGTTGTATACCCAATGTTTCAAAACGATTTCAAATAGTGATTTTTTTAACAATTTAATGGAAAAAACAGAACAGAATTGGATTCAAATTTAATTAAAAAAACGTAATTCTACGATTCATCATATCATCAGACATAAGTGTATCATAGATTGAAGAATTGTATATATTCTACTTCAGAACGTAGTGCAACTACAACACTTAAATAGGCTTAAATTTATTGTAAAAAATAAAAAAATTAATACAATTAGAAGGAAAACTATGACATCAGATTCATTTCGAGAGTCACTTCAAAATAGTTATCTGAAATAACCTGCAATACTTTTATACCAATAAGGAACATTTTGAAAATACATATGGCTGTTCTATTAACAGTAAATAGAACGCTTAACAAATGTGACATTTAGAAATATGTTCTGTATAGAATAACAGAAAGTGTTGTCTACTAAAAATCATAAATATGGACTTTAAAAGCAATTAAAAATTTTACAAATATATATACGACCATATACTACTTCAAATCGGAAGAAAGTCCTGATTTATATTAGGCGAGTTTACTTGCGGCAATTTTTATCGTTCTCTTTTGAACTTGCTCCATGCGTCTACACAAGGCAATTCGGTTTCCAAAATATTTTTTTATTTGTTGTTTTTTCACATTTAAATATATATAAAATGTCAACAAATACGAAATACACAAAACGAATTGCCAGAAAATTGTCGGTACGAGCAATTTTTTTTCATTTCTATACCCCTTGCCCCTCTCTCCTACAAACAAAGTCTTGCCGCAAGTAAACTCGCCTAATCTAAATCAAGACAAAGTTTCAAATTAGCTTCGCACTCATTTGTCCGAGAGTATGAAAAATTTCCTTAATGTTTTTGTTTTTTTTATGTTATTATTCTTGTTGCTCCTATATGATATTTTGTAGATAAGAATGAATAACATAATAACTGCATTTTATAAATTAAACATTCCAAGCATCTAGATTTTAGATATACATACAGTAGAATCTCGATACAGCGATTTACACATTGCCAGCCCTCATCGTTAAATCGAAAATAACGTTATAGGAAAAATCAAGAGCAAAAATCAATATATAATAATATAATCAATATATAAAATATTTTTATTTATATTTTATACAGATATAAATTTCAGTTTTTTATTTCATTGCGAACAATATTTTTTATTAATTTTCTTTATGTGGAACTTCAAAGATTTGGCGTATAGCTTCATCTTGAAACGATCGATTCAATATTAAATTTTAATAGAATCCGAATGCTTTACTTTCGAGTATATTTCTTCCAGTTCATTATTTTGGGCACTTTCGTTATCAGTACCATGAATTTCATTGCCATATTTTGGGTAATCTTTTTACCCAACTTTAAAATAGTCTTTGTAGTCGCTAGGCAATGTAATAGAATTGATACATCGTTAAATCCGGAGTTCTACTGTACATACATGTGTTCTTTGCTCGCATATTTGTAATTCTTTGATAAAACTAAAAGTCTGTCTTCAATGTATTGAAACTTTCCAGGCATGAAGTGAACGAACATGTATTCATATTGTATATTTGTTATCAATATAGATGTTGAAAACATATATTTTTATAATTTTTAGAATAAAAAACAAAAATTAAAATAAAATTGAATTTCATATACATGTATGTACATATGTATATATACATGTGTTTCTTTTTTTTTTCTTTTTTGTTTTTTTTTTTTTTTTGCTAGCTTCAGTTGTTATGAATGTCAAAAATTACTATCAGCACTTGAAATAGAAAACTACTATTAATGTTATACAAAAATGTAATATTAGAATTATTTCCTTTCGTTGAAATTATCATGCTATATACATAAGTATACATAGATTGAATAAAATAGACTGAACTATACTTTAAATTATATTAATTAAAGTTTTGTGATGTAATATATATTTAATTTATCCGAAACATATAAAAGTTTCGGCATATTGTGTATAGACGATGTCGAATAATGCAAAGGTAAATTGTAAATTAATTTTAAAAGCTTGTTTTGGCAGATTTTTAATGTGACATTTTGATGCTGTGTATGATAATTATAAGTTTATTATTTATATTTAATTTCGATTTTCTATTCATTAGTGGATACAAGATCCTAATTGTCATATTAATTTTATGTAAGATGTAGCTGATGTGTTGTTTGAAAATTAACTTTTTGTCTAATAAAACTAAAAGATATTTAACTTTATCTTCCCAAGGTATTTGGGTATTTCCTATAAAAATATTGGATTGAGGAATGAAACATATTTTTCTTTTTCTTGTAAAGAGAATAGCCTACGTTTTCGATGCTTTAATCATAATTTTCCACCTCGTGAAATATTCTACAACAGTCTCTATTGTTGTGTTTAATGAATTTATAACATCTGACTGATAACCGGAGCATAAAATTGTTGTGTTATCTGCAAAAATGGATGATTCACAATCGGTTAATGTGGGGAAATCATAGGTGAATATATTATAAAGTATTGGCGAAAGACATGAACCCTGTGGACATCCTGCAGTGATATCGTACGACTGTTCTATCCGCCAAAAAACATGTTATAATTTTTATGATTGAAAAATCGGAATTAAGTAATAATAATTTATGAATAAGCCCATCATGGCACCCTGCAGTTGACTTTCCTATCAAAGTTGGTTTTTACATTTCTTATTTCTTATTCTGATAAGTTGTTGAATAGTATTGTGTTCGGATCGAAACCCAAATTGTTGTGAAGGTAAGATATCGCGATCTCCAAAAATTCAAGAATTTTTCAAATATTTTGCTCATCGTAATAAGCAAGCAATCAGTACAATTTCATTTGAAATATTCTTCCATTTAGCTTAGATCCGCTGCCAAAGTTCGTCTAAATTGGTACTGTCCCATCCGTCAGTTCACGATTATTCATACATTATGATTCGAATTGAGGTCGGGGCTTTGTGCTGGCCTCCCCTTTAATTGAAAATTTTGCTCACCAATATATTCTCTCACAATTTTGGAGGTATGTCTTGGATCACCGATCCAGTTCAAAAATGTCACAGCAAAAACCTGTTTATATAACTCTGCAAAGCACTCAATAGAATTCTTTCAAATTTTTCGGCAACGAAGCATATTTTGCTTTTGAAACTTATAAATTTATATTTCCCTTATTATTCGATTTGGATCCCGCATTACTTACAAGCGTTTTACGATCGCTTTTGTACCATTATGGCCTCTAATAGAAACCATTTAAGTCCTTTTGCAATTTCTAGGGTAGAATTGATTCTTTCACTCAAGTCCCATTGGTTATTAAACATTTCATTATGATTTATTATTAGTTATTTACTTGATTTTTGTTTAATGTTTTTACAAACATAGCTGAATCATGAGATTATGTGCCTAGGTAATTTTATCTTAAAAAAAGATAAATAATCTTTAAAAAGTTTTTATTTGGTATAATTCGGCTTAAGGTCGGTACAAATGTAATTTTTGATTTAAATCTCATTTAAATCAAGCAACAAGAGGTCAACAATATACAACAATTTTTAAACGCTTACAATTTCTTGGTCAGGACAAAAGGACTCTATCAAAATTTGTGGACTCTATAAAGTCATATCTCTATGCAAGTGTGCCTTTTGGTTAAAGCTATTTTGTTGTTTAAATTTTTTATTAGAACAATTTTATTATTGGAAACTTTTTTACCTGAAAACAATTGATAGTCCATTATTTCTTTCTTATCGATATTTATTTGGTCATTTCATAATATTTCCTAATTTGCATTACAAATTTTTACAGATGTTTTTGTTCGAATAATATTCGAATTTTTGTTATTATTCGAAATTATTCATTTTTTTTCGAAATTTCGTCTTAAAATGCTATTTTTACAAATGAGTGTAATTATATTGTAAATGGATATTAAACGTAAAGTGGTAATAACTATTGGCACATGAACAATATGACAAACAAGTAAATTTAATTTGTTAAACATAAACAAAATCGTTGATTCATCTGTTTTTCTCTACTCAATAACATACATACATTAAAAATTCATTTTCAGTACAGCCTACTATACACATAACATAATCATATATAATATAAATAATTATAATACAAACAGAAGAGGAAGATGATGGTGGTGATGATGATGAAGACATCATTAAAAGCAAAATTAATTTATAACTAATTCTAATCATGACGTACAATTGCCGCATTGGAGTTGACGTCTGTTGTGTGAGTTGTTAGAAGGGTAGGCACACAACAACAGCGGCAAGTCGGGAAAAATAGGTTTTGTATTCTTTTGCGATCACAGCCGCACATGATTGTGCGATACTCTAGTTTAACGTCTAGCAACAAAAACACGACAAATGGAAAAAACACCAGCAGACGGCAGGCAATGTACATACATACATATGTGTGTTCTCATTATTTTGTGGACCACCACTCACAACAAAAATGCCAACGGCTATTGCCTAGCCCTCACAACAATAGGGACAAGAAAGTTGTAGTGCGTCTCTAAACCGCTTCACCTTTTGTTGTTGTGGGCAATAGTAATTCCTTATCGGGTGACTGTTTCCGCCGGAACGTGACGTATGTATAGAGAAGACTAGCAAATACACTGATGTTGATACCGATGCAGTTGAGCCAAGAGAAAACATAATCGCCACCGATAAACATGCCCAAATATGTGACACATATGTTTTTGAGGCAGCCCACTATTGTCGTTGTCAAGGCCGAATTGTATTGCGTACACAAGATGGTGCTGTAGGATAGGATGAAGCCCATAAAACAGCTCATTAGGAACTGTATCACAAAGTAGGGATTATGCCACTGGCCAAAGGCAATGGATGCATCCCAATCGCCCGTTGCATAGGTTATCAGCATGGCGGGTAGAAACATGAACAGGGAATTGTAGAACATCAGTCCGTATTTCCCTATTTCCGAGGTATCCAATTTCTTTTTGACAAAAACGCCATTGGCCGCTGTCATGGCGTTTGTTATCATTACGTAGGTGTAACCTTGCATATTGAAGGACAGATCATCGGAGGCTGCCAACAGGGCACCGCCAATCATACCATAAACACTGACTTGGACCGCAGTGGATGGTCGTATGCCCAAAATCTTCAATTCCAGGAGCATAGTCATCAATATGGAAAATCTGCGTAGAGCTGCGAACATTGGTAGGCTCAGCGCCTGAGTACCACCCAAGCCGAACATCATGTTCCCCAGGAATATCAGCGGCAGTGGAAATATTTTTCTGAAAGTGTTGCGCTGCAGAGGGGCAAATGATACGATTTTGAGACGTTTCCCCAGACCAAGTACCACAATACTGGCAGCCAGCTGCCCCAAACTTAAAAATAGGAATGATGGGAATTTGTAGGAGGTCAATACGGTTTTGTTGACCACGGTTATCATAAAGGAGGCCATGCCATAGAATAAGGCACTGGCAATCTTCTTAAAATACAGTGTGACATCTTCCTTCTGTTGTCTAGCCTCTTTGGAATTTAAGCTGGATGTACTGCCTCCGATATTGTTGCTGCTATTGATGCTGCCCAGCTCTAACGTGGTCCGGTGGTTATCCATTGTGGAGTCACTGCGTCATACACAAATCGTTGTCGTCTCCCTCTCCCTGTTCTGTCCGGTGAAGGCGGCACGCACCCAGCTCTTTTGTTAACGTTAATTAACCCGTCCACTTGATTTGCGTTTCTTTTGGTTCGTTCGCTGGGTCTGCCACCCAAGTAAGCCGCTCCAATTGAATTGATGTTATTGTTACTGTGTGTGGTGCACTTGACTACGTAATAATACTTTTTTGCTCTCTTCTTTTTTTGTTTGGTTGTCAGCGAGCGTTTTTAGTTTATCATCGTTTTTTCATTGGCTTCAATCACTTCTGTGGCAAAGTTATTTTGAATTTTCTGTAACATCATTTATCAGTTTTTTCTCTATTCTTTTGATATTCTAGTATCTAATCGCTTATCATTTGTATGAACAACAAAAATATTTATTTCTCAATTAACAAAGTTTCCGGCTTTCGTACAAAATAATGTACATCGCGCACGTACACAACACAATTACGCGAGCACTAAAATGAAACGAAATGAACGCGAATGGGCCATCATTGTGACTGGGGAGGGAGATACTTTTGAGATTGATTGTGTGTTCTCTCTGTTGGCTCCTACATGTGTGAGCATTATGTCAGTTTTGTTTGTTTATGTTTTGCTAACCTAGTTTTGTTTTTGCATAACGCGTAAATTTAATTCACCTACCTTTTAATAATTCGTTATTGATTGTTGTCCAATGGAATTTAATTAATCGATTTAATTAATATTCAATTTTGTTGCAATAAATTTGCTAATGTTTAACAAAATTGAGTAAACTTTTGCCAGCTGTTTTAACAAACAGGGTTGTGTTCTTCTACTTGTCAAAGCAATGAAAAGTGAGCTGGCCACACATCAAAACCATACAGTACAATAATACAAATATTTGACGAAAAGTGTTAAACATTTCTTTGCATTAATCTGACCACAAAATATTTTCAATGTCAAACACAAATACAGCTGATTTTGGGCAAACAAAATTATTTGACAGCAAACAAAATTCTGCGTGATTTGCCCACAATGTGAGCGCCGACTAGCAAACATGTGCCTTATTTTTGGGGCAAACATAAGGAAATCAGCTGTTTGAATGAAACACATTGTTGGAAGAAAATATTTCAATTGCAAGTCAAAGAAAAGGATGAAAAGGCAACAATTACAAATTATTATTTCGTTTGTAGGTGTTTAATAAAAATAAATGATGTTGATTTAAGAAAAAGTAAAAGTGTTTTTTTGTTACTGTAATTTTAAATTATAAATATTAAAGAATTTTTATTATTATTATTATTTTTTAATATTAATTCATTGATTAAAGAAATACATTAAATTTATTTTCTTTTTGCAGAACCTGAATGAATCTTCTATTAATCGATATTTTATCTTTATATGTTTGAAAAATTCTACAACTTTCGATTTGTTTGACAATGAATTTTACAATATTTGTAAGAAGAAATCTATAATTTGTGAATTATATCCCCTTCTCGATTTTGAAAAGAAAACCTGACTTTCCATTCATTTTTCGCGTTTTTGGTAAAATTTTAAAAACGTAGCAAATGAACAGTACGACTTGTTGCATTTGTTTTCATTTTTTCTGACATTATTGCCCAGAAGGTAGAGGTGTATTTTCTCCTTCCTGACAAAAGCTAACCTACCTTGTATAATTGTACCATGGTTACAATTATCAAATTTCAAATGATACTACTTTCCATAACTATGATTGTATCGTAATACTCGTGTCAAGTTCGATATGAAATTCTTGATTTATGTAGAACTAACCAGCAGGAACATTTTGTACACATCATACTTGAAATAAAAATACTACAATACAATTTGAGCTTAAAAATATATAGAAAACAATAAAAATTTTGCTATATTCCGAAATATGCAGATTTTAGAACCATCAATTGACGTGAGAATTTCAATTATATTAATTTAAAAGAGCACTAAAGTAGTAATTACATATTTTCAATTCAAAGAAATCTCAACTGAAGGAAATTGGAGGAAAGATCTAGAAGCGATATACATATATCTTGAAAATAAATCGAATTTATTTGATTTTTTACATTTTTCGACATATCAAACTGACACTATTGTTACATACAATAACAATTTTCTTTGTGGTTGTTGAATTGTATATGTTGTAGTTTTTCAGTTACCTTGTATAATTGTACCATGTAAGACGGTATATATTTTTAAAATATTTCTACTTTGCAAAAATACATTTTTTATTAGACAATAATATAGTCTAGTCTAAACGCTCATTTATTAGTCATTCTCCTTTTCTAGCCTGTGGAACGTTTTTAGTTTCGATCGGTTCAGAAACGACGCAACTTTTCATTCCCTTGTTGTTGCAGCAAACTTACGGTTTCTTACTACGCTGGTAATATAAAGGAAATATAATATATTATATTTTACGATGGACAACTTTAATTTTGGGGGATCACAATTGTCACGCAATGAAATTTTCCAAATGCTTATTCGGGCTTCTATAGCCTCGGTGATTACGTTCTATTCGATCAAATGGATGATGAATCAAATAGATCCTACCAGCAAGAACAAGAAAAAAGCTAAACTAAAGGCAGAACAACAACTGAAGAGGTTATGTGAACAGGGCAATTTCGAAATTAACACTCAAAAATTCAATGATTATGAGCTAATGATTGCTTCGCACATTGTTGTCCCTGACGATATACCAGTCAGCTGGAGTGACATTGCAGGTTTGGATTCCGTAATTCAAGAGCTGCGGGAATCCGTTGTGTTGCCTGTACGGCACAGATATCTCTTCAGTCAGTCGAAATTGTGGCAAGCACCAAAAGGCGTTCTTCTGCATGGACCACCTGGTTGTGGCAAAACTCTAATTGCCAAAGCAACTGCAAAGGAAGCTGGTATGCGCTTTATAAATTTGGATGTTGCTATTCTAACCGACAAGTGGTATGGCGAGTCACAAAAACTTGCGTCTGCTGTCTTCTCGCTTGCTTTAAAAATTCAACCATGTATCATATTTATTGATGAGATTGACTCGTTTTTACGAAGCCGAAACTCCAATGATCACGAGGCGACCGCTATGATGAAGACACAATTTATGATGCTTTGGGATGGTCTAAACACCAACAGTAGTGCTACGGTAATTGTTATGGGAGCCACAAACCGACCACAAGATCTTGATAAGGCCATATTAAGGAGAATGCCAGCACAGTTCCACATTGGATTACCAAATATCGAACAAAGGTTACAGATATTGAAGCTAATACTGGAAACTGAAAATGTTAATCCAAATGTCGATTTCAATCGCCTTGCTGAAATTTCCAGTGGATTTTCTGGATCGGATCTTAGAGAAATGTGCCGTAATGCTTCGGTTTTCAGAATGAGGGAGTATATGAAGTCGAACGCTGATGAGTTTTCAAACATAACTGATGGATCGTGGGAACCAACTGAAGCATCATCGACATCATCATCAAATGTCAACTCTTCCATTGCAATAACAATGGATGACCTCATAAGATCATTTGATAAGATTCAAGAGTCTAAAGTACATACCGGACAGTTTGTTATGGAAAATCGAATTGATTTGGATTAATTGTATTGTATATAGATAGGTAGGTATGTATTTCAAGGGCAGAAATTTATATGTGTATGAGAATAATTGAATATGTAACGCCGCTTTTAAAATAGTTATAAAACACTGTTTCAGATGTTATTAGCATGTACACATTTAAGAAATAAAATAAAAAAGGGCACTTGCCCCACACCGTATGGCGAATGTCTAGTGGTGAACGAATATTTATGACTTGTGAAATAAAATATTTTCGATGATTAGAAAGGTAAGGCGGTAGAAAGCAGCAGATCAATTTTGTTGTTAAATGAAGTCTAACTACAGCAGCTTACTCAGATGATTACAGGAAGTATTGTTCAATGTGTTACATAAACCCCTTAAAGTGTATGACAATTTATCTATGTCATTACAAAATTGATAATCGAATGGTATTATTAGATCTACGACTTGACTTGGACCGGAACTGTCTAACGTGTTTTTGTCTGCATATACTCCGAAGGCAGATTTAATTGTGTATATTTTGTTAAAAAAAACGAAAACAAAGATATTCCCTACCGTTTTCCGATTAACTCTGAATAATCTACACATATTCTAAAATAAATTTTTGATTTTTGGCTTCTGTTCATTTGCTGCCAAGCAGTTAAATGATAAAAGTTCTTTGAAATTGAAAAAATAATTAAAATTAAAAAAACGCAACAGTTTATTTATATAGAAATATAAGCCCCCATCCCAAAGAAGTAACAGACGATTTTATGGAAAAATAAGTGCTTATACATATTTATTTATATTAATAGAAGAATGAAATTATTAAGAAACAAATATATATATGTATATATATAGGGGGAGGGGGCACCTTTTTTTTTCCTATTTAAGTAATTGGCCCGCCTCCCGATTATCGAGTATAATAGCGCCACCACAGATTATGTAGACTTTGTCTACGAGCCTTCAAAATACATTCAATTTTAACACTGCTTTCCTTGGTTAATTGACCAAATCGTTAGGATAATTCCAATGATAATGAAATCCTCAACCGTTTGGATTCCATTGAACGGCTCGAACTTTATAGGTTATCCGTATTCGAAAAAAACACGTGTTAGTTAAGCGAACGCTTAACAACCGCCATTTTGTAAAAATCTATTTTTAAGCCCGTGGGCGTATAATGCTTTTTTAAACTTTTTAGATCACGTCCTTCTTGTGAGCCGTCCGAAGACGAACTGAGGGGGCACCTTTGAACACTTTTTTCTTTAAAACCTCATAAAATTTTTAATGTTATAATTTTTGGTTTTAACTAATAGGTACATATGTAACCTTTAATATGAATATACATATGACATACTTTAAGCTTGATATACATATTTTATTACTGTTTTAATGGACGAAGTCAAAGTGTTCAAAACTGCCCCCAGGGGGCACCTTTGAACAAAGCTTGGTATTTTTGAACGGCATGTTTTTTACAGTGTTTATGTTCAAATATATATGTATTGTATTCATATATATCAGAAATACATTTATTTATTAAAAAATATATACAAAAATATTCGAAAATTTAAAAATTCTAATCAAAATTTATTAAAAAATAAAATTACTTAAAAACAAAAATTTTTATGGTGAAAAATATAGCTAATTTCGTAATCTTATTAGCCCATTTGAAATTTTTGAGAAATCGAAGCCAAAAGTTAAAAACTCCGTTTTTTACTGGAGATTACTGGGTATGTTCAAAGGTGCCCCACCTGTGGTATTTTACGGAAATTTATAACAACATTTTTTGTAGTAAATATATTTTTATTTATTTTATTTATATATTTCATATTGCCCAGTCTTTCGACCTTAAGGCTGTAAGCTACATTTCACAAATAAATATAAATTATATCATATTAAGCGGCTTAAATGTAAAAGGGAGGGATATTGAACTACTAAAGAATATTATATCGATTAAATTACAAAAAAAGTTTTTGATTATTATTATAGGTTATGATCATGGTATAATAATAGAAGGTAACAGCAAGTGTTGTTGTACAAAAAACGATACAACAACCACATGGAATTTTGTTGTTGTAAGTTCTACTAGTGTCAACTCATTTGACAGAAAAATGTAAACAAACAAATTATCATCAAATTATTTTTATTTTGAAAATGAAATATTTTCGAATCCTCAAAATAAAAATTGAAAAACATGAATGAAAATCTTTCAAATTTATGTTTCTATCGCTTCCACATATTTCCTATAATTGAGCCATTGCCATATATATGTGTAACACATATGAAAATGCTGGGAATACCGATTTATTCCTTGAAGAAAGATTTGCTTCCTCAAACTTTCCCAGCAGGCAGATTGAGTAAATTGTATACAGGAGCACATTTAATAAAGAACAATTTCAAATTGTATGCGTTCCCAATTTTCCTGTTGGGTGATTTTTAAAAACATAATTTGTCAAATTATTGACACTAGTATTACGTTGGAATCAAATCAGCTGGGATTTGCTGTTACCTTTTATAATTGTACCATGGGTTATGATTTAAAAATTTGATTAATTGGATTATCCAGTAGGAATGGAATGGAAAATTATTATATATAAAAATGAGTTGTATTTTTATCTAAATAAATTGTATCACAAATATAAAAAATTAAACATACATACATATATTTGAAATGTTTGTTGGAATGCAAAAAAATTGTTTATCGAAAGAAAACTATCACTGAATTCTTCCTGCGCCCTTAGAACCATAAAATTAAAAGTTTACAATTGCAGTGCGAAAACATAGTCACTCATTGTAATGTTGTCGACAACTGACAAAGCTGGCCAAAATGGTTTACGCAGATAAAGAACAAGATTGGCACATAAAAAAATTTGATTGCTGGTCGAAAAATTTTAAACCGAGATTTTATGGGCGCTGTTCAAAGGTGCCCCACGTTCAAAGGTGAGGGGGGCACCTATATATTATGCATACAAACATTTGTTCAAAAATTTTATAGAAAAATAAGTGTTTATACATACTTATTTATATTAATAGAATAATAAAATTATTAAGAAACAAATATATATATATATATATACATATATATACAAACATTTTTTTCGAAAATGTGTATATTTTTTTAAAATTCGATTGCCAAATTTTGTTATACAATTTTCGAATAAAATGTTCGAAAGTATTCTGAGTTTTTTTCGATTTTCTGATCAAATACCCGATATTTTTCGGAATTTTTGATCAAACATTCGACAAATTTCCGAAAATCGAATTAATAATTCCGCTTAACCTAAAATACGATAATTTTTTCGAATTTTAGATTAAGCGGACGATGTATTTTATAACTTCTAAAAAAGTGTCCGAAAAATTCCTATTACCTGTCAATTTTTGAATGTCCCTCATTCCCTTACAATATCCCCTGTTTCACTCTATGTTCCTTCGTATTTTTCTCCGACAAAATTATCCGAATTCGTGGGCACCTTCACACAATTGTCTTCCGATTCCGGTACAAATTTGGCGTCAGAATATGAAGCTTGTGCAGAGTATCGTTCCAAATTAGGAAAAAACTGTTAGCTGGGTGATTATTAAATAAATAATAATAAATATTAAATTAATTGTTTACTAATGTTTTTGGAAACTATACTAACAAGTATGTTGCCTTGGTGGTGGTCGTAATATTGCTGGTTTAAATAAAAAATTCTACGAACTTTCAAGCACATATTTCAGGAAGTATGGACTTTCCCACATAAATTGTGTTTCGCTGTAATCTGCACAACAAGGACTATATGCCTTAAAATTATAGGCTTACATATTGTTTTTAAGAATTTTTAAAGGGTCATTACCTAATTTTTGGAGGGAAGTATGGACTTCTATGATAAGAATATTACATTTTTGTGATAAGAACTACAAAGATATTAAAATGATAAACATGTTCCCTTAATTCCCATATCTCCAGAAATACAGATTTACATTGCAATGAGGGATCCAAGGTCTAAAGACTGGATGTATGTAGTTCCGATTTAGCTGATTGACATTCCTCCGGGTTTTACACTATTGGTTTTTGGTATTGGTCATGAGAGTTTTTTCTCTCTCTCTCATTATTAAATTGGGAATAGAGTTGGAAAATATTGCGCCAGGTAGGAACAAAAAAGTACGAAAAGCAGTTCGTCTTCGGACGGCTCACAAGAAGGACGTGATCTAAAAAGTTTAAGAAAGCATTATACGCCCACGGGCTTAAAAATAGATTTTTTACAAAATGGCGGTTGTTAAGCGTTCGCTTAACTAACACGTTTTTTTCGAATACGGATAACCTATAAAGTCCGAGTAGTTCAATGGAATCCGAACGGTTGAGGATTTCATTATCATTGGAATTATCCTAACGATTTGGTCATTTCACCAATGAAATCAGTGTTTAAATTAAATGTATTTTGAAGGCTCGTAGACAAAGTCTACATAATCTGTGGTGGCGCTATTAATACTCGATAATCAGGAGGCGGGCCAATAACTTAAATAGGAAAAAAAGTACGAAAAGGTACCTAAAATTTGTCATCAAATGATAATAAATCATAATTATCCAGAAATGTTAGGAAATATTAATACCGCTTTATATAGTACGCTTGTTACAAAATTAAAAATAGCGCAACTCTAATTACTCTCAATTTACCAGAGAGAGAGAGAGAGAGAAAACAAACGCCCATGACCAATGCCCATAACCAACAGTGTAAAACCCCACAACGCGATATCTCGGCGTTATGCTTTACACTCATACGTAAACATTACGGGCCTTCATCCATTTCGTTTTATCAGTCATTCTCTGCTAACTCCCTCTATTCGTAGCGTGTGGAACGTTTTTAAATTTTGTTGGTTCATTAGGTTAACGACTTCACTGAACGCTTTGTTGGATTGATTTGGTTGGAATTAATAGAGATTATTAAGGTAAATATTTAAATAACAATTGATTATTTACTTAATTTTCACTTTGTGTTGTTTGAGACGGACATAATCAATGAACCGAAGGAAACTTAATATTAGGGAAAATGTGGGGACGTCTTCATATGGAGTCAATTGTTCCACTTCTGGTGGTATCTTCCCAAACAATAAGCGAATGTAGTAAATGGTATGTCGTTGGAATGATGGTTACCAATACGTTGTTCCATAGCTTCTGTATGCCTTCGTTTTGAACCTGTGTACTATAATCTTTGCCACGACCATTGTGGAGTTGTTCGCCAACACCTTTATTCACTGTAGTCGCTAATTTCCAAGCTTATATTCATACACCGAGATGTTGTTCCCTGCGGCTTAATATAGTGAATTGTTCTGTTAATTGGTACTTGATCAATTATTAAATACATTTCAAAACTCTTGCTGGGAGCAGTATTCTCCACACATGACCACCTCTGACGTTCTTTATAAAAATGATTACGGTGCATGATATGCAAGAATATTCCAATCTTTGGAATCTAGTTAACATTAATTATTTTATATTTCCAGTTTCTGGAACAGCCAAAAGTTTAAAACTTAAATACTAAACAAAATCCAAACAAGTAAAAACATGCATAAAACCAAAAAGAAAACTGCAAAATTACCCAAACCAATCAAAATCAAAAAAGAGAAGAACGATGAAGATCGAATGCCCCAATCAATGGTACACTATATCGATGATCGATTGGAATTGGTTAAACAAATCTTTGGATCGCTTAAACCTAAAACTATTATGAATTTGGCACCGGAATTTTTAAAGGTATGTTTTTTTTATATTGGCTACCAAGGAAGATTACATTTGTTTCTATTTTTTATTTATTTATTGTAGACCCAAAGTTTGGAAGAAATTGAAGAGGCATGCCTAAATGAGTTGTTGTGCATATCAACAAAACGTTTAAAATCTATAATACAAGCTACTAAGTGTCCCACAGACACCGAATCGTCTGAGGATGATGATGTGCAACATAAGGAAGGTGAGTATTTGAATATGTTGACGTTGGATGAGTTGATATTTTATGGAAATGATTTTTTTGTATAATTTCAGAACATGTTTCCCTGGAAGAAATATCATCGGATAGTGAAATTGAAGGCGGTACATCGAAGAAGAGTAAGTTTTATTATTTAAATTTTTTGTTCATTGTAGAAGATCAACTTTTTGAACTGCCTAATTTTGAGTGTTCAAAGAATTATACAAAATCTAAAATATTTTTTTTTCAAATTTGTAAGGCAGTGATAATATTCTTTATACTTAAATGTAAACCCATGGTGTACTCAGACATTATTTTCTCCAGATCTGGTCCTAGTGAATTGTTATTTTCCTAAAAAGAATATAACGGTTCATCAAATAATGAAATGATCACCGACAATTGTTTTACACATTTGTTATTTTTACATCATTTGTTTACAAATTATGAATTTTACAATTATATCATTAACATATTAATTTCTCACCCACACTCTTTGGAGGAACATAATAGGCACGAACAATTACAACGTCTTCATCAACACCTAATTGAATGGAATCTTCACCGCCATATTTATCCATATCTATTGTTATTATAAAATCACCCACTTCAATGCTTCCGTTGTTTCGGGCATATTCAATACCATAATCAATGGGTTTATATTCACAAACATTCATGGCCTTACTATAAATGATTGTGCGTATATTTCGCTTTAAATTTAACATTTTCAACAATTCTCTCTCATCTTTATTTAGGCTATCATCATCATCTTCAATGGGAATTACCACAAACACCGGACAATATATTTCAAGACACCCCAAGGCGGCTGCCGTCTTTTGACATTTTGTATGCAAAAATATGGCTTGACATTCGATTGTGCTAATAGTTCGTATAACAAAATTCATTGCTGATTGATATGAAGACATTGTGTCTCGTAGTGGTGTTGCCGATTGCATTACTCCTCTTCGATATTCCTTGATGGGTAATAGTTTTTTAACTATCAGTGGATATTTATTACACCATTCACTTTTCTCTATAGCAATACAATCGGTTTTCAAAAGGAAATCATGATTTTCGAAAACACGAAAATCACTGCATCGTTTCAGGGGCACTGTTCCAATTAAGGGTTTTTTCCAACACTTGGCCATGGGTATAACATCTTGACAAATATATGTATGAAGTTCTGGGGTGATATTAAACAAATTATTTAACCATATGAAATCCAATAACTTTATAATTGCCAAAATATCCAACATTTTACGACTGACATATTCCAAATCAATAATGCCAATTATTCGAAAATCAAAATTATCTTTGATGTGATAACGTAAAATTTTCAAAATACTTTTGCAGCGTATTTGGGGTATTACTACATAATCAGCTTTTAATCTGGCGGCCAATTGAAGATCCTGGGAGAATACATTTGTTGCTTTTTGTAAGTTCAATAATTTGCACTGTTGTGGAAGTTCTAGATAATCATAAGAATTGATAATACCAGCATTGTCTATCAATATGGAAATGGAATTTTTCAATATTTTGCCAATACGGCCCATTACTTCGTTACCAATTTTTATATCATCATTTAATTTCAAACTTGGCAAATAATGTTGTAGATTTAGGCAGTGGCAAATTTCTTTAAAGCCACAATATTTATAGGAATTGTCACATGTAAGGGTTAGGGTGCAGCCAATTTCCACAAATATCGAACAGTTGTTACGTAGACGACCAATTCGGCAACAATCTCCACTAATTTCAATGGCTAAGCCCACCACCAAAATATTATTGGCATCTTGTGTTTGCACCTCTTCAACTGTGGTGTTTATTAAATTTGCCATACTTTCAATATCTTCGACACGATTTTGAACAGCATCCAACAAAAACGTTCTTGTACCATTTTGTATTAGATTTTTTATTTCATCCGCTGTTGTATTGCAGGCAATTTTTGCCATAAGAGCCAAATTGTAATAACGACGTTTACATCGTTTCCGATAATGTTTATCATAGCTACTGCAAGTTTTCTTAAACTCCTGCAATTGTTCCTCCAAATCGCCTTGTCCATTGACGGGGACGGTGAATTTACTATGCTCCTCTGCAATAGATTCCATATTATTTTCAATCACTAAATTTGTAATGCAATTTTTTGTGTATTTTTGATATTTCTTTTAGGTAAAAAGAAAAAACTATCCAAGCCGGATGATAAAAATAAACCAGGAACTAAAACTGATACACAAAAACCAACAGAAAACAATGAAGGTAATTTATACAAACAAAATACATTTATTTTTTGTTAAAAGGAATTCTGAAAAAAAAAAATGATTTCAAAACAAAGTAGGGGCACTTTGATGTACATGTTACATATATTTGTAATTCTTATTATGAAAACTAGGTGGAATCAGTTGGCCAATTTGCCTCCATAGACAATTTTCTGCCAAGAATTTTTTATTAATTTTTTCTCTTTCAGAGGAAGGTCAAATTAGCGTCTTGGAGCTACTCGAATTACAGGCCCGTGCGAGGGCTATACGTTCTCAACTGGCCCTGGAACCTGTTACAAAAATTGAAGTAGATTCCGATGGTGATGATGAGCGCGAACGTGAAGAACAAAGTTCATCGAAAAAGAATAAAAAGTCTCACAAAAGTGATAAAAATGAACGGAAGCGTACCTCCAGCACAAGAGAATCACAAGATTCCTCGAATAATATTTCCAGAACATCCGACAAAGAAACTGAAGCACGCAAAACTAAAAAAGTGAAACTAAAGCGTAACTATAGAAATTCTTCAAATCTTTCGGCAGAAAATGATGTTGGCGAAAAGGCAAGTAACAAAGAAAGAACGTCAAGTGAAACGGGAAATCACAAGAATGACAATTCAAACGAAACACGTAATCAAGAGAAGCAATCCTCGACATCTCAACAAGATGATAATATTGAAAAAATTAAAAAAGAAAAATCCAGTCGTTCACCATCACCGGATGTTATACCCATTGTTGCCGAACCTGAAACGTTATTAATTGATGATTCAACCGATGATGAGAAGGAAAAGGATGGCAAAGATAAGCAATCGCATGAAAATACATCTCAAAGTGAAACTCAATTACCGCCAAAGGATGGTGCGAAAGATCGCAAAATATCCGAAATGGAAGATGGTGAAGTTAAGGAACATGATGATAATGATGGCAGGGCTAAAACATCCACAGAGCAATCGGAAAAAGCCAGCGAATCAAATAATGCCACAGAAGTCGTCCTTGCAAATGATAATGATAAAACTAAAAACCTCGCACCAAACAATGACACCACAATGACGCAATCAGATTCGAACACTGAACCCCCTCAAAAACCTACAAATGTTACATCACCCACTGAAGAGGAATACGAGGATCATAATGATGATGTTATATCACTGGGCGAAGATTTGGAGGATGAAATGGACGAACAATTGGAAAATATAACAAAAGCTGATAATATTGAGAAAGATGCCGCCGAGGAGACATCTTCGAAATCTAAAAAGAAAAAATATGGTGAAGAAGAAAATCAGGTGGGTACTATTTCCTCATTGTTTGTATTCTCTTTAATTTACATTTTATACCATTTCAGTCATGGCATGAACGTTATATGAAAAGCTCCAAGGTGAGCAAAGTTTTGGCCGCATCACGTCTGGGCAAGAAGGTACGAGACAAAATTAAAAAATCCAAAGAAGCTCCACGTGAATCTAGCGACAAGACTGATGAAAAAGAAGAGGTCTTTACATCTAAACATGAGGAAGGCTCGCTGGAACAATATAAGGAATTGTTAGAGTTACGTCAACGCAAGTCCAAATGAATTTGCGAAAATAATTTAAACAATGCATTTGAATAAGAAAGATTAATTAAATAAATATGTATATGTAGTTTTTAAATTATTTTATCTACATTAAGTTTATAATGTATATTTAAATAAATAAATCCATTTACGTCAATCCTTCAAACACACAAAATGTAAAGCAATTTAGAAGCTTGTCATTCCGCCCCAGGGTAATTAATATATCATAATGCTGCGTATATTTAATAGATGAATTTAAAACAACCAATCAAATTGAAATGTTGTTAAATCGAATAGAATCACATTCAAAGTGTTATAGTAAGAGCAATGATTATGTTGAATTTTATTGTGCTCGGAATATGTGTACTTGTTTCTGTTATGGAATTTGGTAAGACTTAGTTTGGTAACCGACATTTAAAAAAATAATTCTATTACCTTTCGAAAACTAAAATTATATCCAAATATTCTTTAAGACCCTGCGTTCAATAAATTCCATGCCTATTTCTCTGATGGTTCTAGGAAAATATTTTTTAAATAATGGTTGAAGAAAAAGGTTAATGAAATTTGAATATATTAAAAACGCAATTAAAAAATAAAAGAAAATTTATGCTTTGATAGTCCTTTAAAACATACAAATTGTAAATAGGTTGACTGAACTGTTGAAATATGTTTAAAACTACTTTTTACTGCGGTAGTTCTTCAAAACATCTACGCTTGTATTCATATTACATTTTATAATAACGCAATGTTTAATTTTCAGTTTTTACATCAAGTTCCAGTTGTCCTGGAAAATATTACATCCCCTTCGATGATAAAAATACGGACTTTTTAATTCGATCATTTAACGAAATGGAGCTAAATAACTTCGTCACATATCCAATTGACGGCACAGTGGAAAATAATGGTCAAAGGATTATTATTAGATATAGATACAAGGAGAATGAGATTCCCACTATTTCGGATGGTCCCCTGGGCAATGAAACATATCGTTTGGAATTTATGTATCTTCATTGGTTAAACAAAAGTTTGGCAGATTATATCTATGATCCAGAGCTGTTGGGAGACAAAGGTATTCATGTCCAAGTTGAGCTACACTTGGTCTTTGTACACGTCAATTGTAGAGGAAATGTAGAATTGGCTACGAGAACAAATTTTGGCATCACCATTATGGTTTTTAGGCATGAGGTAGGTGGTATTATGTCAAGTGTTTATTTATTATGTCAAATAATACAAATACATGTGTATATATTTTTTATTTTATTTACAAGTATGATTTGGATCCCAAGATGGACACTCCAATTTACAGGGTTATGTCAAATATAGTCAAGCCGAAGAAAACGTGGACTTGGAAGCCGGGTTCTCTAATATCCGATATTGCACCTATATCACATAACTTTATTGTTTATAAAGGAAAGAGTGTTTTGACGAAGGCGGACGTTTGCAGCGGTGACGTCATTTGGATTGAGACGGATTATCACGTTTACGTATATCCCAAAACAGTAAGAAATCGTTATGGTTTCGAATTAAAACAATTATAAAATTTGAAAAAAATGTTCGTTTTAGATTAAAACGTTCCGTGAAATGATGTCAGCCGATGGTAAACCGTACATAGATATAGCCACGAACAATAAAAGACAGCCGGATTCGAATATTTATAAAACAGCCTCATTGATGGTCGAAGACGAATTTGAAACATTTGAAGGATTTCCAATCGATGTAAAGTTGTCTGAAGGTATTCTGAATTTGAAAATGTGCAAGTGGTTATATGTTATTCAAATAATTTTCATGTTAGCATTCAAATGAAATAGTAAGAAAAATATCAAATTCAGCCGGTGTTGATTATGTTATTGATACCCTGCACTGTCAGATAATAAAATGAAAATTATTAAATGAAATTAGTATCATAAATTCATTGCTGAAGATGTGTACACATATTGTGTTTCAAAAAAAAATATATATATGTATATTATTAAAAAATCCAAGCATATAGCTCTGATGGTTCTATAAAAAAAAATATGCGTAAAAATCCACGCTTGTGGCTCTGATGGTCATTAATCCGAACAGTGCTGTAATTATTTTTTTCGAATTGTGGGACGCAACTTTCAGCGTCTCTAGATTGTGGGCCACTGAATTCAAAAATTTGATTTGTATCCTTTTTTTTTCTTATCAGGATAATCGACAGGATCAATTTTTGGGCTGTGGCCGTATGTTCACACTAGCACTGCTCGGGTACAGGTTTTTTAGATGATTTATTGGTCGTATTATGACTGTGACAATATGGTTACGCTAGCACAACTCGGGTTAACAATATTCTTAAAAAAACAACGCCTATAGCTTTGATGGAGCTTGAAAAAAATATTATTTAAAAAATCAAAGCTTATAGCTTAGAGGGCGCGGGAAAATATCATTAAAAAACCTGCTTATAGCTTTAATGGTTTTTAAGAAATTCACGTTCTGATTATGTTTAAACAAATATTTTTAAAAATCCACGCTTATATCTCCGATGGAGCTTGACATAATATTGATAAAAAAATCAAGTTTATAGTTTTGATTTATTAAAAATCCACGTTTAATATTATTAAAAAATCACGCTTATTGATCGAATAGTTCTTAACAAAATATTATTTGAGAAATCTACAATTATCGCTCGAATATTCCCCGAAAAAAAATAATATATTTAAAAAATCACGTTAATTGTCCGGTTTGGAAGTAATTAAAAAACTTAATCTTAAAAAAAATATCCAAGCTTATTCTTCGGATACTCCTTTGGATACTTCCTTATCTTATGACTTATATTTGTGACTCAGACAGTGCTTTAAAAAAGATTCCTTTGAATATCTTCGCTGTTTGCTCTAATTTATTAATTATTTATTTTTCTTCCCATCAAGAGGCACATCATCGGCTTTCAAAACTTGAGAAAAATCACAAACTTTTCTCTTTTTATCTATAAACTGTCCAAAGAATGCAACAATCCTTTCGGTAGCATATACGGGGAGGGTACTGTAATAAACAAAAGTAAAACAAAAAAACACAAAACATATTTTGGAAAAAATAAAATAAAAATCAGTATAAACATACCCCATTATACGAGGAATCCAAATTAAACAGCGTGGTACGGTCAGTTCATCATCACCTCTCAGCATTGCCTCGATGACATACTGGGCCACAATATCTCCATCCAAATTTAACATCAAACCATCTACTTTTAGCATTTTCAATAAACTATTGACACGTTCATTGGTGGTCAGGAAAGAGGGGCAAACGGCAGTGGCTTTTACAGCGCTTTTCGATTCCATTAATTGAATTCGCAGCGAAGCGGTAAGGTGACGCAGGGCAGCCTTTGATGCTCCATAAACATTGAAAAGATGATGTGGAAACATGGCCGACAGTGAGGAGATATTGACAATATGACCACGATTGAGTTCTTTCATTTTGGGTAGAAATAGTTGAGTGGTCTGAATGGGGAGAAAAATATATATATGTACATATGTATATTAAATATGTCTGGATTTGGGTTACCAAAATTCGTGCTTACCAAAATCGGTGCCTTAAAATTGACATCAATCATCCGTTGTATTTCGTGGACGGGTGGTTCTTCTATTGAAGATAGTGTTAAAATTCCGGCATTGTTAACTAGGATTGTAACATCACCCAAGTCATTTGTGATCCGTTCCTTTAAAAGCAAGAGCTGCTCATAATCGCTGATATCAACCTGTACCGATAGGGAAAGAGAGAGAGAGAGAGTGACACACACGATTATGTCATAGTCATTGCAAAAATATTATTTAAAAATTTACGCTTATTGTTGGGACATGGCTTGAAGAGATATTCTTAAAAAGTTTACGTTTTTCGGATAGTCCCTGAAGATTTGTCTTTCTAAATATTTGCAAACATACCTTATAAGCCTTCGTTTTAACTGGATACTTTTCGGCAATATATTTTGCTGTTTCCTTCGCCAAATTTTCCTGTATATCCACAATGGCTACGTGGCAGCCAAGTTTGGCCAATGCCAGGGCTATGTCACGACCCAAACCACGACCAGATCCAGTGATCTAAAAACAGCCAATTCAAATTACATTATCTTATTTTTATTCAAAATTGAATTAAAAAAAAATATGTATATTCTCACCAAAGCCACTTGACCCGAAAAAGAGGTTGCCTTGTCGCAGTTCTTGTTTTTAAACCATTTCCATAATTTATTCACTGCGACAATGAAAATTTGCCATGGATAACCGAATATTTGTATTAGCACATAAATGCTATAAAACAATTCGATTAAAATGATGCGTTTATCCATTCCGCTGGAAGGTCGTTGCAAACTGAAGTCAACTTTCGATTTTAAAATTGTTTCACTGAGTCCATTTTAAATGGCCTGGGTGTTCGGAAGTTCAATATGTTTGTTGATAAGCGTTTAATTTAATGTTGCTACAACAATATAGAAATTCTTAGATTAGACATTACCGGCTGCATTCCCATATGATAATGACGGTCTGACTGATAATCAACACCCAAAAATATAAAAAATCATGAACATTTTCACGATGTTCTCTTATCATTAGTTATCACTAAATGATACTAAAGAAGTCCGTTAAGTTCGGCCATGTCGAACTTTTTATACCCTCCACCATGAGATCGATATTGAAAATATATAAAATCGATTGGAACTTTTCATATGGTAAATTGGTGACAGGAAAAAACAAAATACCCAAACAACAGACATTGGAAAATTCGATTGGATTGTCGTTGGAAACATTTTATTTTAAAAATAACGGTTATGCATGATTTTAGCTCGGATAGTTTTTGAAAAAAAAAAGAAACAGTTTAAAAATCACCGCTAACTGTGCAGAACGTCATTGAAAATATTGTATTAAAAAATCCACGATTTTTGTTCGGATAACCCTAAAAAATTATTGAAAAATATAAATATAAACAAGTGGAAAAGCGTTAAGTTCGGCCGGGCCGAAATTTGGATACCCTCCACCATAGATATACTGACAGGTACTTGAAATGAAAATATAGGGAACATACCAAAAAAAAAAAAAATATGTAAACAATAATTTTTAATAGAAAATTATACCCTCAGCCTTATGGCTAATTAGTGTGTATACACTTTCACACGGTGAAAATGTGCCTCATCGAAATATTGGTTCTAGACCCCATGTTTCTTGGGGCTAAATCCGTTTCGGAAAAAATTGAGTTCATTAGTTCAAGTCCGAATTTGGGAAATATCGGTCCATGCCTTCTGGTACCTCCCACACAGGTGTTAATGGGGTTATATGGGGACTACGCCTAAAAGGGGTTGACTATTAATAATTTTTTGTAGGGAGATTAGTTACCAAATTTCAGTGATTTAAGTTGAAAAACGCGCTCAAGAACCTCAAAATGGCGAAAACTAAAAAACTAATTTTTAGTAGAGATATTTGGTACCCAATTAGAACCCAATGTACCTTTCACAAATTTAATCCACAATTATTGGGGGTCGGATAGTCCTTGAAAAAAAGGATTACATTTATAAAATTTTTAAATACTAACTGTACCAAATTTCAGCGAATTCGGAAAAACGCGCTCAAGAACCCCAAAATACCGAAAATTGGGGGTACTGTTATATGGGAGCTATGCCTAAATTGTATATCCTCTTCATTATGACAACCCTATGCAAAATTTCAGCACCCTATCTAAATTCCTTCGGAAAAATTACAACAGACGGACATGGCTTTTTATATTTATATATAAAAAATCTGATTATGCGGTTAATTGTCATGTCATGGTTAATTGCACGTTTACATTTAAGCGGATTTTGTTAACCCAGTGGGTATCAATTGTCAATTCCTTTGCATAAACATATGTCAAATAAATCCTCATAAAGTAGGTTAACCCAGTAAGAAATACCTAATAAAGGTGGCAAAAAATCCTTGATTATGGCTCGGAAAATCCGGAAATAAAACTGTTCGTCGGAAAGACCTTGAGAATCAAATCATGAGCGTCGTTAAGTTTGGCCGTACGGAAATTTTATATTCTCCATTCTGAATTGGACATTCAAGCTACCTTAAAAATACTGAACGGTTGTTCCATAAGCCGAACATAAAAATAGATTTCCAAGCGTGTCGATCTTGTGCGCCTCTCATCCAATTCGAAAGACCCTGTTCCGAAAAGTTGTCTTCTACTTGATCTTTCCATCGGATTCGTGGCCTTCTCCTTCTGCGTGAACCATCACATGTCGATGTCCGCGAATATATTGTAAAGGTCGTGGTTCATTTGGCGCCGATATTCACTGTCGACGCAGATCAGCCCGTACATCTTTCGGATAATTTTTCTCTCAAACACACCAAGAGCTGCCTCATCTGCTTGCGCAATTACCCATGTTTCAGATCCATAGAGTGTGAGTTTGGTCTGGCGAGAGGTGGCCTCGCTTTTAAGTTGCTTACTCAGACCATAGTAGCATCTGTTAGGCCAACACTATTCTCCACTCAGGAGAAGTCCCACTTTGGCAGACTCCTTTTCAATTCGTTCCAAGGTGGCTGTTACCGCTCGCAATGTATGACCTTTTCCAGCTGGATGTTAAACACATCGCACGACAAACTGTCACCTTGACTGAATCCTCGTTCGGACCTTGAGTCAGATAAAGTTATCCTGTATAGCCGTATTAATTTTGCAGGAATGCCGAACTCAGACATGACTTTAAACGTCCTGAACGGATAGGGCTGACAAATGCGGCTTTATAATCGTCGAATAGATGGAATGTGTCCATGTGTTTTTCTTTGGTCTTTTTCGGGATTTGGCGCAGAGTGAAAATCTGGTCAATGGTGGATTTGGCAGGTCTGAAGCCGCATTGGTAATGTCCAATAATTTTTTTGTGCACGGATGCGCATTCCTCTAGCCAACTAATCAGTATCTGAACACCAGTCTTGAATAGTTTGGCTGGTAACCCATCGGCTCCTGTTCCTTATTGTTCTTCAGCCGATTGATTGCTACTATGACCTCAGGCCTTTTCAGTTTCCACATCGAGTACCAGTTGTCCCGGAAAAATACTACATGCCCTTCGATGATAAAAATAAACACTTCTTAATTCGAACATTCAAGCAAATGGATTTGAATGAATTCAGTAAATATCCGATTGATGGTACAATGGAGAATAATGGCCAAAGGGTTATTGTCCGATTCAGATACAAAGAGACCTATACCTATACCGACATTTCTAAAAACGGATTATGTAAACCATAATACAAATTTTAGAAATTTTTAAAGGATAATTATACCCTCAGCCTTATGGCTAATGAGGGTGTATACACTTTAACACGGTGAAAATGTGCCTCATCGAAATATTGGTTCTAGACCCCATGTTTCTTTGGACCAAATCCGTTTCAGAAAATTTCGATTTCATCCGAAATTTGCCCATCTTATTATTTCTTCAAAGCTTAGTTCAAATTCTGGAACTTCCAATCAGGGGTTAGGTCTAAATGCGGCTATAGTTCATTATCGAACCTTACGTTCTAATTTTTTATATCTCTATCCTCCGCAGGTGAAATGATTACAAAAGAGTCTTAGAACCAAACTCAAAACGCGGAACAAATCAGAAAATTATTTTAATATAAAAAAGGAGGTTATATGGGGACTATCCCAAAAATGGGGTCGAATATTAATAATTTTTGGTAGGGAGATTTGTTACCATATACGACTACAAATACTAAATTCAAATTCGGTTAAAAAACGCGCTCAAGAACCCCAAAATACCGAAAATTGGGGGTACCCTTATATGGGGGCTATCCGAAAAAATGGACCTATATTCATATTTTTTTGTGGAGAGATTTGGAACCTATTAAGAACCCAATGTACCAAATTTCAGCGTATTCAATTGAAAAACGCGCTCAAGAACCCCAAAATACCGAAAATTGGGGGGGGTACTGTTATATGAGAGCTATGCCTAGACGTGGACCGATATATCCCATCTTCGAACTTGACCTGCCTACAGGCAAAAGACAACCCTATGCAAAATTTCAGCACCCTATCTCAATTCCTTCAGAAGATAGCGTGATTACGACAGACTGACGGACGGACGGACATGGCTAGATCGTCTTAGAATTTTACTCTGATCAAGAATATATATACTTTATAGGGTCGGAAATTAATATTTCGATGAGTTACAAACGGGATGACAAAATTAATATACCCTCCATACTATGGTGGAGGGTATAAAAACACCTTTATTGCAAAAATGTTACTTGATATATTTTAGCTCAGACATACTGACAAGGTCTTAGCAAAAATATCGCTTGGAAAAATATACTTTGGAAATTTAAAATTCTTAAAATTATAAAAAAATAGAATATCATATCAAGCATAAACCTTCCCATTTGTCTTCACATCAAGGGGCACATCATCGGCTTTTAAAATTTGGGTAAATTCATTAGCTTTTATCTTTTTATCTAATAACGGCCCAACGAATGCAAAAATCCTTTCGGTGGCATATACGGGGAGGGTACTGTAATAAACAAAATAGAAAACCGCAAACTATATTTTGAAACAATACATAAGAAATAAAATAATTGTAGTAAACGTACCCCATTATACGAGGAATCCATATTGCACATCTTGGTATTGTAACTTCATCATCACCTCTTAGCATTGCCTCGATAACATACTGGGCCACAATATCTCCATTCAAATTGGACATAAAACAATCCAAGTTTAGTATTTTTACTATTTTGTTGACACGTTGATTGGTGGTCAGAAAGGAGGGACAGATGGCAGTGGCCTTTACAGCGCTATTCGATTCCATTAATTGAATTCGAAGCGAAGCGGTGAGGTGACGCAGGGCAGCCTTTGATGCTCCATAAATATTGAAAAGATGATGCGGAAACATGGCCGACAGCGAGGAGATATTGACAATATGACCACGATTGAGTTCTTTCATTTTGGGTAGAAATATTTGTGTGGTCTGAATGGGGAGAAAAATATACATATGTATGTATATTAAATACCTCTGGAGTTGGGATTACCAAAATTCCTGCTTACCAAAATTGGTGCCTTAAAATTGACATCAATCATCCGTTGTATTTCATGAACGGGAGGTTCATCTATCGACGATAGTGTTATGATTCCGGCATTGTTAACTAAGATTGTGACATCGCCCAAGTCATTTGTGATCCGTTCCTTTAAATCTAAGAGTTGATCGTAATCTATGATATCAGCCTATATGGGTAGAATAAAAAGTAATTAAAAAACCAGTGAGCGGAGCAGTATAGTCGGACGGGGCCGACCATATGATACCCCACACAACTTCCACGAAAATCTAACTTTCTGTGGTACTATATTCAGAGCTTAGGCAATATTTGGCGATATATGCACCCTCTTAACCGACTAATATTCAGAACAGCTCTTACAATTACTTGTCCAGATTCCCTTCACCGTGGGTTGTGTTTTGATGTTCGGCTTTCAATTGTGGCCTATAAACCAACTCGAAAAAAAAACACAAAAAATTAAGTTTTCGGTCCACTTTATCCCAATATTATCAGATTATCACCGAAAATTCCAGAAGTTGTCTTGACCATATCTGAGTCTTAATATTTTTTATATTTCAAAGCGATTTCAAAGCGCTATATTTCCGCCCTCAAGTTTGGTAATGGGTTACTAAATAATATCTAAATACGTAAGCATCTGTACATATTTATATCTCCCACATCCGAGTACATATGACAATATAATTGGATATACTATCAACTTCTCGGGTCCACATTCCTCGCTAAACATTGACAGATCTTTATCAAAACAGGCATGCTTATTCTTTGGCCCGATCCCCTTCTTCATGTAAAAATGTTTATCCATGCGGCCTCTGGAGCGACCAGAAAACCCGACAAATGTTAAATATTTGGTCCATTTCATCCGCTAAATATTAGCCGATCTTTACCAAAAATAAAACGGGTCTTCATTTGAGTAGAGCCCATCCTACACGCATGCATTTCATGAAGATTGGTTCATAACTGTGGTCTGTATCGTGTTTACAAATTATAATGGACAGAGGGACGGAAGGACACACATGTTCAGAGCAATTCAGCTAGTTGAGATATATATCGGTATACTTAAAGGTGGGTCTAGGATCAATATTTCGCGGCATTACAAACTCTTAGGGCTGTAAAAAGCTCTAATAACCTGACAATATAGTTATGTAGGGTATAAATATTATTTAAAAAAGAAAAAAAAAATCCACGCCTATTGCTGGGATAGCCCCCTTAAAAATATTATTAAAAAAATCCACGCCTATTGCTGGGATAGCCCCTCAAAAATATTATTTAAAAAATCCACGCCTATTGCTGGGATAGCCCCTCAAAAGTATTATTTAAAAAATCCACGCCTATTGCTGGGATAGCCCCTCAAAAATATTATTTAAAAAATCCACGCCTATTGCTGGGATAGCCCCTCAAAAATATTATTAAAAAAATCCACGCCTATTGCTGGGATAGCCGCCTTAAAAATATTATTAAAAAAATCCACGCCTATTGCTGGGATAGCCCCCTTAAAAATATTATTAAAAAAATCCACGCCTATTGCTGGGATAGCCCCCTCAAAAATATTATTAAAAAATCAACGCCTATTGCTGGGATAGCCCCTCAAAAATATTATTTAAAAAATCCACGCCTATTGCTGGGATAGCCCCTCAAAAATATTATTTAAGAAATCAACGCATATTGCTGGGATAGCCCCCTCAAAAATATTATTTAAAAAATCCACGCCTATTGCTGGGATAGCCCCCTCAAAAATATTATTTAAAAAATCACGCCTATTGCTGGGATAGCCCCCTCAAAAATATTATTTAAAAAATCCACGCCTATTGCTGGGATAGCCCCTCAAAAATATTATTTAAGAAATCAACGCATATTGCTGGGATAGCCCCCTCAAAAATATTATTTAAAAAATCCACGCCTATTGCTGGGATAGCCCCCTCAAAAATATTATTTAAAAAATCACGCCTATTGCTGGGATAGCCCCCTCAAAAATATTATTAAAAAAATCCACGCCTATTGCTGGGATAGCCCCCTTAAAAATATTATTAAAAAAATCCGCGCCTATTGCTGGGATAGCCCCCTTAAAAATATTATTAAAAAAATCCACGCCTATTGCTGGGATAGCCCCCTCAAAAATATTATTAAAAAAATCCACCCCTATTGTAGGGATAGCCCCCTCAAAAATATTATTAAAAAAATCCACGCCTATTGCAGGGATAGCCCCCTCAAAAATATTATTAAAAAAATCCACGCCTATTGCAGGGATAGCCTCCTCAAAAATATTATTTAAAAAATCCACGCCTATCTATGAGATTGTTCTTCGAAAATACTAGTTTGGGGAAAAAAGAAATCCATTATTTTTATATGAACTATAAGACTTTATTTAACATGCTTCGGATTTTCCGATTTTGGGCCAAAAATGTACCGTTTTATTATATGATTTGTTGCCATTTTATAGGCATTTTTCGATCATTTCTCCGATTCGATTGACATTTTTGATGACCGGCCTACCTGTTTGAGGTACATCTTTAACATCACATATCCTGAACGGAATCTACGACACCAAAATTGCACATAATTGGCTGTTATAGTATCGGAACCATAATCACCATTCACAATTTTAGCCGCTTGGCTTGCATTTTCGACTTTGTCAAAGAAATACTGTAAAATTTACCGAATTTTCTCCTTGTTCGTTGCCGAAAAATTAATGGATTTCATTTTCCCCAAACCTAATACTATTTAAAAAATCTCCGACCTATGATCCGAAAGTCCTTTAACAATTGTCCTCATATTTGTAACATACCTTATAAGCCTTCGTTTTAACTGGATATTTTTCGGCAATATATTTTGCTGTTTCCTCTGCCAAATTTTCCTGTATATCCACAATGGCTACGTGGCAGTCAAGTTTGGCCAATGCGAAGGCTATTTCACGACCCAAACCACGACCAGATCCAGTGATCTAATAAAACGTTATGTTTTTTTTTTTTGAATAATTTTTTAAATGAAAAAATCGAATTATTCTCACCAAAGCCACTTGACCACGAATCGAAGCCGCATTATCGTTCTTTACATTTTTAAACCATTTCGATAATTGATTCACTACCACAAGGATAACTTGCAAAGGATATGCCAATATTTGTACGAGCACATAAATGCTGTAAAATGCTTCGATTAAAATTATGCGTTTATTCATTTCGTTCGGAGATTGATAGAAACTAAGTCAATGTTAAATTTTACATGTGTTATTGAGTCCATTTATGGATCACGGTGTACGGAAGCCTAATACATTTGTTGATAAGCTTTTAACCTCAATTTGCTACAATATAGCTAAATTGATATATTACATACTGGTATTACCTGCTGCATTGTTACACACAAACTTATATATAAGTTGCATTATTGTGACTGATAAGCAGCAACACATCATCGAATCGGCTGCATAAGGAAATTTAAAATGTTGCACCTAGGTCAGTATAGCGGGGGTTAGTTGAGTGTTAAGGTAGATTTTATACAAATCGCATATGCCGGTCTAGAATTCTGAAATTTGAAGTGAGGTCCACAGTTCGAACTCAAAATACTTCAATATACGTAAGGGTTGTGCGGAATCTAAAGTCTTGAAATCTGGTATACAATAAAATTGATAATTTGTATATTAATTCGTATTGACATTTAGCATTTACATCGAAATAATTTGGAAGATACATATGAGAATTTTGTAACACCAATGAAGAGGTCGATCAGATTGTCTGAAATAAAGACAGAAATGGCGCAACGGAAACAGTAGTCAAATACAGTAGTCAAATATTTGCAAAAATAACAAACAGCAAGTTAGGGGGCAGGCGGAGAACGATAGCAAAACAAAACACAGCCGAACAATAACTAGAGCTTGAGGTGTTTTTTTGGTAGGAATAAATTTTGTATTGCGAAAAGAGAGAGAGAGAGAGAGAAGAAAAATTAGCGCAGATAGTCTTAAAGAAGAGCGAAGTAGGAAAATAGTTGTGACATTCATGAATTGCCTACATTTTTTGGAAAAATAGTGGCTTTCCCATAATTATAAGAATTTTACTTGTATTCAAATCTTTGGAAAAAATGGAAAAATTACCTATGAATGAAATTAAAAAATGTTCATTAAACATTTTTTTTCTGTGTATAGCTCTTGGTTTGGAGGGTCGTGTACGGAATGCCATCTTACACTTCCTATAATTCAAAGAAAAGGTTTCTTACACCCTGATATCCTAAAATGCTAAACTACAGCTATTTCGGTTCGAATGTCTGGCTAGGACCTTCACAATATGGGTTTATATCAAAGCATTAAACTATGTTTAAAGTTTTCTGCCAAAATGCATTTGAAGTTCTCATATTTCTTAAAAGGTTGCGGTTTCGTTATATGGGAGCAATATCAATACGTGATTCGATATATATCTTTGGGGTTGCTTCTTACAATGGCACAAAATTATATAAAGCAATGTAAAGGAAATATATATATATATATATATATATATATCGAAATCTAAACCGATTTCATTGAAACTTGTCACAGGTTAAGTTATATGCATTATGTACTTAAAATCGGGAGAAAATATATATAGGAGCTCTATCCAAATCTGAACCGATTTCAAAACTTTCCTCACGCTGGGTTATATTAACTTCTGTACGTTGTGCAAAATTTTGTGTCAATCGGTCTAGCTTTGGGTCTTTGAACCGATTCTTATTATACTTAGCACACGGTACGCTATAATAAATTCAGTACATTGTGCCAAAGTTTGTAGCAAACGGCCCAACTTTTGGCTCTTTGGTGCACATTGGGGCCGGTAGTACAAAATGAAAAAATTAGCTGTTGCAGACATAAATTTACTGTGAAAAAATTTACTGCGTACGTCCCTGAGGAGCTATATCTAAATCTGAACCGATTTTTATGAAACTTAACGCACATAATTCTAGACCTAATTCATTACGCTACACCAGATTTCGTGCAAATCGAAAGATATATAGGGACTTTGTTGCAATTATATATGGGACGAAATTATATATGGGAGCTATATCTAAATCTGGACCGATTTTCAGGAAACTTAACACACATCATTCTAGATCTAATTTATTATGCTATGCCAAATTTTGTGCAAATTGAAAGATATATGGGGACTTTGGTACACCATTTTCATTAAATCGGTCGAAAATATATATGGGAGCTATATCTAAATCTGGACCGATTTTCAGGAAACTTAACAAACATCTTTCTACACCTAATTCAGTACGCTGTGCCGAATTTCGTGTAAATCGAAAGATATATAGGGACATTGGTACAGCATTTACATTAAATCGGACGAAAATATATATGGGAGCTATATCTAAATATGGGCCGATTTTCACGAAATTTAGCACACGTCAATCGTGCAAATCTAAAGATATATAGGGTCTTTGGTACACCATTTACCTTAAATCGGAAGAAACTATATATGGTAGCCATATATAAATCTGAACCGATTTTCTCGAAAATTGGCACACATTATTCTGGAACTAATTCAGTACGCTATGCCAAATTTCGTGCAAATCGAAACATATATAGGGACTTTGGTGCCCCATATACCTTAAATCGGAGGAAAATATATATGGGAGCTGTATCTAAATCTGAACCGATTTTTCCCAATTTCAATAGGGTTCGTCATTGGGCCAAATAAGTGAGCTGCGCCAAATTTCATCCAAATCGGATAATAAATGCGACCTGTACTTTGTTTACTTTGCATAAATCGACTTAAAAAGTGATTCTATGCATATTCTCAAAAGGAACCATGTGTCTATCTCGTTTCCTTACAAACATATGCACAAAGGCATAATACCCTGTACCATAGTGTGGTAAAGGATATAAAAATCATATGGAATCTTATTACAAATAAGTACAGTTCATACACATCAGCACTATTTTCCGAAATCTCTCTTATTTCCATTACATAGATTAAAAATAGATCAGAATTCCAATTAAATACTTTAGCAGAAACGTACAGGTTCCACATTCAGTTCCATTTAGAACTTTTCGAACACATACGTACACATTTTCAAGACAACCTCCATACCATAACCACCACTAACTTTAGTACCTAAAACCCTTAGGTCTTTCTTTCTAACTCTCTGTCACTGACATTCCAAATTGTAGGTTTCCAGCTCTCTCCGTTACCCAAACCCAAATTGTTCCAAATTTAGTGAATTTTCTATTTACTATTCGTACACATAAATTCGAGTTTCCAAAGTTGTATACAATTATCTACTTTTCGTAACCATATTTCAAACCTATCTCAATATTTCAAACCTTTGCTTTCAAATAGTAATCGTAAGTCCAAATTTAAGAATTCCAGCTCTGTATGTTCACTAAATTGCATCAGATTTGGTAGCATTCTGTACCTTTCCTACACTCCCAGAGTAACCTAAGTTGCAACTTTCAGGATTCGAGTTCTACCCGTTCACCAAAGTCCAAATTGTACCAAATGTTGTGCTTTTCGTACCCGAAGGACGAATTTCCAAAACCATTTACTCCAATAAAAACCTTAAGTCTGCATTTAAAGATTCCAGCTCTATCCGTTCACCAAAATTCAAGTTGTACCAAATTTAGTACCCTTTATTACTTTTCGTAGACGTAAGTACGAGTTTTTAAAATTGCCTCAATTCCACACTGCAACAGTAATTTTAATCATAATTTCTAGGATACCAGCCCTACCCGTTCACATAGATCTCAATTTTACCATATTTAGTACCATTTTGTACTTTCCGTACTTATGAGTTCGAATTTCCAACAATGGCTTAATCCTGTCCTCTAACAGTAATTTTATTGTTCTTCATCTCTATCCTTTCCCTTAAATCTAAATTGTACTAAACTTAGGACCATTTAGTACTCATAATTACGCATTTTTAAAACAACCTCCATGTCCCTTCCTACACTCCAACCTTAATTTTAATTTCAATTTTAATTCCCGCTCACAGATAACGAATTGTACCATATTTAGTACCATTAATTGTCCATAAGTACGAAATTTCAAAACTACCTTAATTCTGTAATTGTCCTTCCAATCTTAAATTTTCCATCTCTAGCCTTTAACTCTAATCCAAATTGTACAAATTTTCCAAACTACTAACTTATCTCAATCCTGCACTCTAACTGATACTAACTCAATATTTTTGAATCTCAGCCCAATCCACTTTTCACGCAAAACAATTTGCAAACTATTTGGTACTATTTAGTACTTTTTGTTTCTATAATTAAGAATTTCCTAAACTACCTCAATCCTACACTCAAACAGGAATTTTAATTCTAATATTCTGGAGTCCAGCTCTATCCGTTCTCAAATAATCAAGTTGTACCAAATATAGTACCATTAGTACACATAAGTCTATGCTTCCATATCTCAATTCTATATTCCAACCGCAACCATTATTCCAAATTTTAGGTTTCCAGCTCTCTTCGTTCACCCAAATCCTAATTGTACCAAATCTAGTTCCGTTTAGTACTTTTCGTATACATAAATACGAATTTGCAAAGATGTCTCTATAGCCAAATCTTCAACAGAAATCTTAATTTCAAATTTCAGGATTTCAGCTCTATAATTTCAAGCAAAATCCAAATTGTACTATATTTGGTACCATATAGTACTTTTCGTACCAATAAGTAACTACCTCAATTCTACATTCAACATCTGATCTATCTGCTCACCTAAATCCAACTTGCACCAAATTTAGTACTATTTAGTACTTTTCGCACACATAAGTACGATTTTTTTAAAACTACTTCAATCTTGTTCTCCAATAGTGGTCCTGATTCCGATTTTCCGGATTCCATCTCTATACACTCAGTTAAATGCAAATAGTACCATTTTGTACTTTTTATACACATAAGTACGAATTTCTTAAATCATTCTCATACATCAACACCACTTCCCAATCTGCATTCCATATAAAATTTCAAGATTCTAGCTATATATGTTCAATATGTTCAATATATATACAATTAGAACTAAATTTACTAATTTTTAGTACTTTTAGTACACTTATAGGTCAAATTTCCAAAAACCCGTTTGTACATCTTTCTAACTTTCCATCAGTCACCCACATTCCAAATTTCAGAATCCTCGCGTTCGCCTAATACAAAGGGTAGCATATTTGGTACATTTTAGTATATTTCGTACCCTTCTAGTTCGAATTTCCAACAACCCATCCTTATCTCACGCCTACACACCAACAACAACCCACACTCAACATTTTAAGGTTCTAGCTTCAGCCGTTTCGTCTGGGGGATGATCTGTCAGTCAGCCACTCACTCACCTATCACTAGGCTCTTTATACCCTACACAACTATTTTGTCAGGGTATTATAGCTTTGTGCAGTCCCAAGAATTTGTAACGCCACGAAATATTGGTCCTAGACCCACCTTTAAGTATATCGATCGTCATATCTCGACTAGCTGAGTCGATCTAGACATGTGTCTCCGTCCGTCCGTCTGTCCATTATCACCCCTATTCCGTATGTCGTCGTCGTTGTCGACGACGTTTCTCTTTCGACATCACTTCGCATCGACATCGACATCACTTCGACACTGATTTGGTATTCTGTAACACTCATGCGACGATGTCGACTATTTATCGATAATATCAATAAAAACAAAAATTTTGTTGCATATTTTTGGGCAAAAATGTGTTTGTATCCTTCACCGCACTGTGGCACAGGGCATTATGTCTTGGTAAATGTGTTTGTAACGACCAAAAAGAAACGAGATAGACCCATAGTTACTTTTTAGTATATAGTATGTACATAGAATTATTTTTCAGTCGATTTATGCATGTCCCTCCATTCATGTATTATTTTAAACAAGTTACATGCCACCATTATGATCCGAACGGGATGAAATTTGGAAAAAATCCATCCAATTGGGATGAAATTTTATTTCCACATAGACGAGTCCTATTGACATTGGTCAAAATCGGTTTAGGTTTATGTATAGATCCCATATATTTTTCTTTATTTACACTTTATTTTGCATTAAGTATTGAATAGATTCTAAAATGATGTATCCTGTTCTTGTCCGGCCGTTTTTTTTTAATTTCAAAAAAAAAAAAAATGTTCAAACGCTTCAGTCGTCAACAAAAACTATGACGAAGAAATCTTCGACATCGTCGTCGTCACACATTGTTACGGAATACCAAAAATGTTTCAATAGTTATCGATAAATGTCGACAACGACATAGGGAATACCAATTTGCAAAAGACAACTCTCTTCGACGTCGTTTCGTGTCGACGACGACATACAGAATAGGGGTGTATATTTTGTAAACACGATACAGGCCACAGTTATGGGCCAATATTCACGAAATTTTGCATGTAGGATGGGTTTTGGTCAATGAAGACCCCTATTGTTTTGGTAAAGATCGGTTCATATTTAGGGGATGAAATGGACCAAATACTTATTTTTTATCGGTTTTTCTGGTCGCTTTAGAGGCCGCAACTATGACCAAAATATCGCGAATTTTTACATAGAGAAGGGGATCGGGCCAAAGAATAAGCTTGCCTGTTTTGATAAGGATTGGTCAATATTTAGCGGGTCAAATGGACCCAGACTTTTGTGTGAAAAATTACAAAATTTGTATTCTATAGCGTATAGATTTACCCCTGAAGGACATAGACCCGAAAAGTTGTTGGTATATTTGAATATACCAACAACTTTTCGGGCAGTGGTTTACCTTTAAATTGACACCAATTATATGGTCGTATGTACTCAGATGTGGGAGTTACACTTAAACATTTACAGGTGCTTATGTATTCAGATATTATTTAGTAACCCTTTACCACACTAGAGGGCGGAAATATAGCGATGATCGCTTTAAAATGTTCCATGAAGTTCCAGTTATGGTCAAGATAACGCCTACAATTTTCGGTGACGATCAGATAAGTGGACCGAAAATTTAATTTTTTGTGTTTTTTGGAGTCGATCTATAGGCTCCAATGGGAATAAGAGCATCACAACACAAGGGAAGGGAATCTGGACAAGTAATTAGAAGGGCTGTACTGAACATTAGTAATAATTGTCGACCTCTAGTTGGTCCAGATGGTTCAAATATCGCGAAATATTGCCCAAGCTCAGAATATAGATCCACAGAATGTTAGTTTTTCGTGGAAGTTGTGTAGGGTATCATATGGTCGGTCCCGGTATTTTGAGGACTTTGGGCATATTTTTCAATCGAACTGACTTCAATTTGATATTTTGGTTTCTAATGGGCATTGAAATCTTACCTCTATTAACCACATTTCCCCAACCTTATATGCAGAACATGGTCAAGGTTTGGACATAGTCCCCATATAAAATTACAGCCCTATTTTCGGTATTTTAACGAATTTAAATGTATATTGCAGTGGAAGTGGCTGCAAATTGGTATTTCGGGTTCTAAATATCTCTGCAGAAAATGTACGACCTAGGTCCTTGTTTGGACATAGTTCCCATATAAGGGTTGCGTCGCATTTGTTTTAATTATAAGGTTCTAGAAGCATTTTCTGAAGTGGCTGCAATTTGAAAATATGTGTGCCGAACATTTTCAATGTAGGTCCATATTTTGATATAACACCCATATATAGGAGATCTCGATATACTTGAAGGTTTAAAAAAATACATATATACCTCCAAAACACATGCCCCGCCTAATTTTTGGTACCTCTGACTAGCAGGTAATTTACAACGACATAACTCCGAACTTTTTAAGAAATTGTTGATATTGTTTTTTTTCTTTTGAAGCTTCTTCGACTTTCCCATTACAGGACGTTTATTTCTGTTTGGTTAGATCAATTTTTGCTCTTGATCTGTTATAGTATTTTTTCAAAATATTGATTTTCAATATAAACACATTTGTATGAAAATAACTGTAACAAGTGAAAAAGCGTTAAGTTCAGCCGAGCCGAACTTTGGATACCCTCTACCATAGATATACTGCCAGGTATTTGAAATGAGAAAGTGGACCGTTATTTATAATTTTTAATAGAGATATTTGGTACCCAATAAGAACCCAATGTACCAAATTTCAGCGAATTCGGTTGAAAATCGCGCTCAAGAATCCCAAAATACCGAACATTGGGGGTACCCTGATATGGGGGCTACCAGAAAAATTGGGCCGATATTTATAATTTTTAATAGAGATATTTGGTACCCAATAAGAATCCAATGTACCAAATTGCAGCGAATTCGGTTGAGAAGTGCGCTCAAGAACCCCAAAATACCGAATTTTGGGGGGTACCCATATATATATCCGAAAAAATTGACCTATAATTAAAATTTTTTGTGGAGAGATTTGGTATCTATTAAGTACTCATAATACTAAATTACAGCCAATTCGGTGGAAAAATACGATAAAAACCCCCAAAATACTGAAAATTAGGAGGTACCGTTATATGAGGGCTACCAGAAAAAGTGGACCTATATATTTATAATTTTTTGTGGATACATTTAGTACCCAATAAGAACCCAATGTATCAAATTTCAGCGTATTCGGTTGAAAAACGCGCTCAAGAACCCCAAAATACCGATATATCCCGATATATCCCATCTTCAAACTTGACCTGCCTACAGACAAAAGACAAACCTATGCAAAAATTCAGCACCTTATCCCAATTCCTTGAAAAGATAGCGTGATTACAATAGACGGACAGACAGACGGACGGACATGGCTAGATCGTCTTAGAATTTTACCCTGATCAAGAATATATATATATATATACCTTGTAGGGTCGGAAATGAATATTTCGATGAGTTACAAACGGAATGACAAAATTAATATACCCTCCATACTATGGTGGAGGGTATAAAAAAGAATCCAATTAGAATAATTCCCACAAGATAGAGGTAACAACAGAATATGAATCCATTTAAAACCTTAGTAATGCCTCCCTAGGGCACAGAATACTCCATAGAGCGGGTAATTTTATAAATCGATGTAAAGCAAACAATCGAATAATGAAATAGAATCCATTCCAACTGGAATAGTCAGCCCAGAGACTATGTTAAATTTTAGGGTGTTCGGAATATTATTTGTGTTTATCTTGGCTAGGAAATTCGGTAAGATTTGTGGTGTAAAAATTCATGGCTATAGTAGCTGCATTGGTGCCAGGAAAAATAGAATTTAAATAGCAAAACAATTCTGAGAGTTGGTGCCCGTGATTTTAAAGTAGTTCCTTTTTCGAGCAACTCTGGAATAAGCCCACATGTGTTGCTTTGCATGTCCTTCAAAAAATTACTCTTTTTTCTTATTTTCAGATTCCACATCAAGCCCTGGCTGTCCTGGAAAATTCTACATCCCCTTTAATGATAACAGCACACAGTTCCTAATGCGATCGTTTAATGCACTGGATTTATATGACTTTAGTAAATATCCGATTGACGGTACCGTGGAGAATGATGGCCAGACGATTTTTATTAGATTCCGGTATAAAGACAACGGTAGACCAACAATGTTAAATGGTCCACTGGGCAATGAAACATATCGTTTTGAATTTATGTATCTCCATTGGTTGAATAAGGATATGGCAGACGCTATTTATGATCCAATTAGGTTTGGTGATGGGGATAAGGGATCCCATGTCCAAGTGGAATTACATATGCTATTCACACATATCAAATTTCGGGGAAATATTGAGCAGGCATCGAGGACCAACTATGGCATTACTATTCTGGCCTTTAGGCACGTGGTATGTGGTATCATATCATACGGAATAGAGGAGGAATTAGTTTTCGGTTTTAATTTTGTCGGTTTTACTTCCCGTTGAAGCTAATCGACGACCTGATAAATGACAATTCCGTTTACGATGCCATGACAAATATTATTGAACCCAAAAAGAAATGGACATGGCGACATGGTTCGTCCATTGCAGATATAACGCTTCTATCACATTCATATAATGTTTACGTGGGGAATAATGTTTTGTTCGCATCTAAAGGGTCGGGTGATTGCAGCGCTGACGTTATATGGATGGAGTTTTCTAATCACATACTCATTTGTTCGGACACAGTAAGACTCTATAGAGTTATTTAAATAAACTGCATATACTAAAAATATATAATTTTATTTTTTTCAGCTCGAAATGTTTGAACAGTTGACCTCTGCCGATGGTACACGATACATAAATCGAACAATTAACAACTACCAAAAACCGAAATCTCCTATTTATAAATCATCATATTTGTTAGATGATGATGACCGCTTTGATACCTTTGAGGGGTTTCCAATTAATGTGAACTCTGAAGGAATTCAAAAAGTTGAGGCATTATTGGAAATGGAAATTATTTTTATAATATTGTTGGTGTTAATTTAAAATAAATTTTTGTTATATATAATTTTTACTCCATTTGCAAGCATATCGAAATATTCAACGATGGACCCAATACTTAAATATATATATATATTGGGGAAAAAGAAAAAATATTTTGCTGTTTTTTGTTTGGTGCATTCAGTTATGAGTTTGGGTGTTCAGTTATGGGTGTTAAAAATCGAAGTGAACAAAGAGAAAATTCGGTTCCTTTTACAGTTTTTCATCTTCTTTCTTATGCAATGTTGGTTTCATAGATTCCGTTCAGGAATTTTTGAGCTAAAAATCGACCATAAAACTGTTTTAAACCATTTGCAATTGATCAGAATTGGCCAACAGGAGAGGTGTCGTGTTCCGCCAGGACAACGCTAGGTCACACACATCTACAGTGAGTCACCAGAAATTTCGGGAGCTTGGTTGGGAAATATTAAAGCATCCGCCATACAGTCCGGACTTGGCACCAAGCGATTATCATCTTTTTCTTGCATTGCAAAATTTCTTTAATGATAAACAAGTTAAAAAGCGTTAAGTTCGACTGGGCCGAACTTTGAATACCCTCCACCATAGATATACTGACAGGTACTTGAAATGAAAATGTAGAGAAAATATCAAAAAGTGGACCTATACCGACATTTCTACAATGCGATTATGTAAACCACCATGTTCAAGAAAATGTTGATTTCATCCAAGCTGTGTCTATCTTATTATTTCTTCCAAACTTAGTTCAGATGTGGACCATCGGTCCACTGCTTCTGATACCTTCCACATAGGGGCTAGGCCTAAATGAGGGTTCTAGTTCATGTATAGTTCAATATCGAACCTTACGTTCTAGCTTTATTTGGATATCCTCAGCAGGTTAAATGATTACGACAGACACTTAGAACCAAACCCAAAACGCGGAACAAATTAGATAACTATTTTAATATAAACCAGTAAGGAAAGTAGTAAAGTCGGTCTATATGATACCCTTCACCACTTTGGGTATATTCAATATGTGATCTTTATCTATATCTGAACCGACTAACATCAATCCCTACACATGTCATTCTGCAACATATGCTAAATTTTGTAAACCGATTTAAAGCAAACTTTACACACGCTATTCGGTATGCTGCACTGTTTATGGTTTCATCTCAATCAGACACTCATTGATTATTTGGTGTACAATTAACATGAATAAATCGAGATTATATATAGAAGCTATGCTATATCTATATCTGAACCGATTTCAAAGAAAATTATCAGAGATTAATTTATATTAACTTCAGTACGTTGTATCAATCGGCCTAGCTATGGATCTTTAGTGCACCATTTACCTAAAATCGGGCGAAACAATATATGGGAGCTATATCTAAATCTGAACCGATTTTCACGAAACTTAGCACACATCATTCTAGACTTAATTCCGTACGCTATGCAAAAATTCGTGCAAATCGAATGATTTGCAGGGTCTAAAGTCCGTAAATCGGACAAGAATATATATATGAGCTATATCTAAATCTGAACCGATTTTTCCCAATTTCGTCCTTGGGCCAAATAAATGAGCTGTACCAAATTTCAGCCAAATCGGATTATAAATGCGACCTGTACTTTGTTTACAATTTAACATCAACAGACGAACGAACGGACGGACGGACATGCATAAATCGACTCAGAAAGTGATTCTATGCATATTCTCAAAAGGAACCATAGGTCTATCTCGATTCCTTTTGCCTGTTACAAACATATGCACAAAGACATAATACCATGTACCACAGTGTGGTGAAGGGTATAAAATGGGGGTTATATGGGGACTACCCCAAAAAGGGGGCGAATATAAATAATTGTTTGTAGGGAGATTTGTTACCATATACGACTACAAAATACCAAATTGCAGCGAATTCGGCGAAAACGCGCTCAAGAACCCCCTTATATGGGGGCTACCCGAAAAAATGGACCTATATTCATAATTTTTGTGTACCTCTTTAAGAACACAAAATACTAAATTACAGCCAATCCGGTGGAAAAATTCAATCAAAACCCCCAAAATACTGAAAATTAGGAGGTGCCGACCAGCCTGCAGACAAAAGACAACCCTACGCAAAATTTCAGCACCCTATCTCAATTCCTTCAGAAGATAGCGTGATTACAACAGACGGACGGACAGACGAAGGGACATGGCTAGATCGTCTTAGAATTTTACCCTGATTAAGAATATATATACTTTATAGGGTCGGAAATGAATATTTCAATACTATGGTGGAGGGTATAAAAAATGGCATCTAGGGAGGATTTTGAAAATCTACTACTAGATTTTTTTTCAAATAACGATACCCACAAAATTTCAACATTTGTCGGGGATTTTGAAAAGGGGTAGCCTCAAACCCCGTTTTTTACACTTCATGGAATATGAATCGAGATCGACTTTCTAAGTCGATTTATACCCGCCCCTCCCTCTGTTAATGTAAAATTATAAACAAAGTAAGAGTCGAATGAGACGAAATTTGGCACAGTTTTTCTTTTTCATTCAAGAACGAACTCTTTTGGAATTTAAATGGATTTATAAAGGCGTCTGTTAAGATAAATGGAAATTGGTTCCAAGAAATTTTCGAACACATAAGTACACATTTTCAAGACTACCTCCATACCATCACCACCACTAAATTTAGTACCACTTAGTACCTAAAACCTTTTGGTCCTTCTTTCTAACTCTCTGTCACTGACATTCCAAATTGTAGGTTTGCAGCTCTCTCCGTTACCCAAATCCAAAATTTAAACCTTTAACCTTTCGTACACTCCCACAGTAACCTAAGTTGCAACATTCAGGATTCGAATGTCCAGATTGTACCAATTTCGTGCTTTTTGTACCCAGAGTACGAATTTCCAAAACTACCTCAGTCATGCACTCTAATAATAACCTTAAGTCTGCATTTAAAGATTCCAGCTCTATCCGTTCACCAAAATCCCAGTTCTACCAAATTTAGTACCATTTATTAGTACCATTCTAAAACTGCCTCAATTCCACATTGCAACAGTAATTTTAATCATAATTTCTAGGATACCAGCCCTACCCGTTCACATAGATCTCAATTTTACCATATTTAGTACCATTTAGTACTTTTCGTACTTATGAGTTCGAATTTCCAACAATGTCCCGATCATATCCCATAACAGTAAATTTATTGTTCTCCATCTCTATCCTTTCCCTTAAATCTAAATTATACTAAACTTAGTACCATTTAGTACACATAATTACGCATTTTTAAAACTACCTCCATGTCCCTTTCTACACTCCAATTTTAATTTTAATTTCAAATTTTAGGATTCCCGCTCCCAGACAACGAATTGTTTCATACTTATTACCATTAATTGTCCATAAGTACGAAATTCCAAAACTGCCTTAATTCTGTAAAATTCCTTCCAATCTTAAGTTTTCCATTTCCGTTAACTCTAACTCTAACTCCGTTAACTCTAATACAAATTGTACCAAATTTTGTACCATTTAGTACACATAATGACAAATTTTCCAAACTACCGACTTATCTCAATCCTGCACTCTAACTGTAATACTAATTCAACATTTCAGAATCTTAGCCCTATCCGTTCAGGCAATAACAATTTGCAAACTATTTGGTACCATTTAGTACTTTTTTTCTATAATTAAGAATTTCCTAAACTACCTCAATCCTACACTCAGACAGGAATTTTAATTCTAAAATTCTGGAGTCCAGCTCTATCCGTTCTCAAATAATCAAGTTGTACCAAATATAGTACCATTAGTACACATAAGTACTAATGGTACTATACACATAAGTTCCAACAGCAACCATTCATTCCAAATTTTAGGTCTCCAGCCAGCAACGTACACAGGATTTCATTTCGGGGGGGGCCCGGTAGTACAAAATTAAAAAAATCGCTGTTGCAAACATAAATTTACTGTGAAAAAAATTCATTTCGGGGGGGGCCCGGGCCCCCCGGGCCGCCCCCCTGCGTACGTCCCTGTCTCCAGCTCTCTCCGTTCACCCAAATCTTAATTGTACCAAATGTAGTGCCGTTTGGAACCATATAGTACTTTTCGTACCAATAAGTAACTACCTCAATCCTACATTCAACAGTCAGTTTTTCACAATTTGAAGACAACAGCTCTATCTGTTCACCAAAGTCCAACTTGCACCAAATTTAGTACTATTTAGTACTTTTCGTACACATAAGTACGATTTTTTTTAAAGCTACTTCAATGTAGTGCTCCAATAGTAGTCCTGATTCCGATTTTCCGGATTCCATCTCTATCTCAGTTAAATGCAAATAGTACCAAATTTAGTGCCATTTTGTACTTTTTATACACATAAGTACGAATTTCTTAAAGCATTTCCATACATCAACACCACTTTCCAAACTGCATTCCACATAAAATTTCAAGATTCTAGCTATATATGTTCAATATATATACAATTAGAACAAAATTTTGTAATTTTTAGTACTTTTAGTACACTTATAGGTCGAATTTCCAAAAACTCGTTACATCTTTCTAACTTTCCATCAGTGACCAACATTCCAAATTTCAGAAATCTAGCTCTTCCCGTTCGCCTAATACAAAGGGTACCATATTTGGTACATTTTAGTATATTTCGTACCCTTCTAGTTCGAATTTCCAACAACCCAGCCTTATCTCATGCCTATACACCAACAACAACCCACACTCAAAATTTCAAGGTTCTAGCTTCAGCCGTTTCGTCTGGGCGATGATCTGTCAGTCAGTCACTCACTCACTTAACACTAAGCTCTTTAATATATATAGATAAGTATCCATTTCAATTTCGATATTAATCCCAGCGGTTGAATGTGTACAGTTCATAATTGATGTGAAACCCCGACCAGAATACATGTGCTAGTAAATAAAATAAAAAAACACATACATTGTTTTAAACCAGTGAGCGGAGCAGTATAGTCGGACGGGGCCGACCATACGATACCCTACACAACTACCACGGAACTCAAATTTTCTGCGGATGTTTATTCCGAGCCTAGACAATATTTCGTGATATTTGCACCCTCTTGCCCGATTAGAGGTAGACAGCACCACTTCCTCAAACTGACATATTTTCCGAATATTACGAGTATTCAATACAGCTATTGTCCAGATTCCCTTCACCGTGGGTTGCATTGTGATGTTTGGCTTTCATTTGTGGTCTATAGATCGACTCGAAAATAACACAAAAAATTAAGTTTTCGGTCCACTTCATTCCAAAAATATTATCAGATCATCACCGAAAATGATAGGCGTTGTTCTTGACCATACCCGGATCCTCATGGAACATTTCAAAGCGATCAGCGTTATAGTTCCGCTCTCTAGAGTGATAATGGGTTACTAAATAATATACGAATACGGAGATACCTGTAAATATTTAGTTGTAACTCCCACATCCGATATAATTGGTCTTAATTTAAAGGTCAACCACTCCTCTTGGATATAATAAAGTCAGGGTCCACACAAAAGGGTCCACACAAAAGTCAGGGTCCATTTGACCCGCTAAATATTGACCGATCTTTATCAAAACAGGCATGCTTATTCTTTGGCCCGATCCCCTTCTGCATGCAAAATTTCACAAAGTTCGGGCCATTATTACGGCCTCTGGAGCGACCAGAAAAACCGAAAAAAATTAGTATTTGGTCCATGTCATCCCCTAAATATTAACCGATCTTTCCCAAAAACAATAGGGGTCTTCATTGGCCAGAACCCATCCTATATGCAAAATTTCGTGAAAATTGGTCCATAACTGTGGCCTGTATCGTGTTTACAAATTATAATGGACAGACGGTCACACATGTCTACATCGACTCAGCTAGTCGAGATATGGCGATCGGTATACTTAAAGGTGGGTCTAGGACCAATATTTCGCGGCGTTACAAACTTTTGGGCTGCACAAAGCTATAATACCCTGACAACATAGTTGTGTAGGGTATAAAAATGTCCAAAGACTATGAACAATTTAAAAGTATTCGGAATATCTGTGACTATCTGGGTCACACAATTTGGTAAGATAAAAAACTTAGTTTTATGAGTTCTTTGAAAAAATATTCTTTAAAAATTCCAAGCCTTATGATTCTGTAAAATCATAAGGCACATCCTGCAAGAGCTCAAATTACCAACATACAGGGACCTATATAAAAATAAACTTTATGGGGTCTCTAATGTAAGTTTTATGTCCATTTTTAGTGTCCTCAACCACCTTTAGTTGTTCTGGAAAATATTACATTCCCATTGATGAGCACAGTGATGATATTCTAATTCGAAGCTTTGATGAAATGAAATTGAATCAATTCAGCAAATATCCCATTGACGGTACAGTGGAAAATGATGGCCAGAGAATTCAGATACGATTTAGATACAAAGACAAGGAGAGACCCACCATGTCCAATGGTCCTCTGAATTTATGTATCTCCATTGGCTGAGGAAGGATGTGGCAGACGTTATCTATGATCCAGATAAGTTTGGTGATAGAGGTGTGCATGTCCAAGTGGAATTACATCTGCTATTTACACATACATATTTTCGGGGAAACATTGAGCTGGCTTTGAGTACCAATTTAGGAGTTGCCATTATGGTGTTTAGACACAATGTGTGTGTTTTATTTAATTAATACGAATTTCTATTTTTATACCCTTCACCACACAGGGTATTATGTCTTTGTGCATATGTTTGTAACAGGCAATAGGATACGAGATAGACACATGGTTCCTTTTGAGAATATGCATAGAATCACTTTCTGAGTCGATGTACGCATGTCCGTCTGTCCGTCCGTCCATGTATTTTTGTGAACAAAGTACAGGTTGCATTTATGATCCGATTTGGATAAAATTTGGCATAGGTTCACTTATTTGGCCCAAGGAAATTGGGAAAAATCGGTTCAGATTTCGATATAGATCCTAAATATATTATATATGCACCAAAGTCCCTATATATCTCTCGATTTGCACGAAATTTGTCAAAGGGTAATGAATTAGGTCTAGAATGATGTGTGTTAAGTTTCCTGAAAATCGGTTCAGATTTAGATATACCTCCCATATATATTTTCGTCCAATTTAATGTAAATGGTGCACCAAAGTCCCTATATATCTTTCGATTTGCACGAAATTTGGCACAGCGTAATAAATTGCAGAATGACATGTTTACGGATCCAATTTCATTTTATTGGTCCTTTAAAAATGCGACGTCTGTTAGGATTCATCTGTTGAATATACACAAAGTGGTGACGGGTATCATATAGTCGGCTCCGTCCGACTTTACTACTTTCCTTTCTGTTTTTTTTTTGTTTGATTTAAGCATTTTTTCACATTTCAGATGGACTCGCATCTGATATATGACAATCTGGTTTACGAAGCTATGGCAAATGTTGTAGAGCCAAAGACAACGTGGACTTGGAATTATGGTTCCTCCTTTTTTGATCTAACATACCTCTCACATTCCTATCAGGTCTATATAGGCAAAAGTGTTTTGGCGGCATCCGAAGAGATTTACAGCGCTGACGTTATATGGATAGAGAATGGAAGCCATATTAACATCTGTCCGGATACGGTAATACGTTAGGACAAGTTTTTTTTTTTAATTTTTAATTTGCGGTTGTTATTTTTTTCAGGTGAGTTTATTTGCTCAACTACTGTCAGCCGATGGTGTATCGTATTTAAATAAATCTGTGGAGAACAGCAAGCCACCAAAATCGAAAATTTATAAAACATCATTTCTAATTGATTTGAAGGATTCCAAATTGATGTCAACTGTGGTGGGACTCAAAGGTTTAATACTATGCTGGGAGTATTAAATATTATTGCGGTTATGTCGTTGAAGTTAATTTGAAAATGAATTAGAATTATATAATTAAACCCACTCAAAATCCCCTTTAAAACAATATTATTTAAAATCTATGCATATTTCACACTATAATCTTATAAAATTTATAGGAATTTTTGTAAGGTTCTGATGGCCTCAACAAAATATTCCAAAAAATGAGATATATATATTCAGTTTTTAGGTTTGCCCTCATAAAATGGTACTCTTCAATTTTCTGTATTTTGAATATTTTAATTAATTTGGGTTCTCACTGGGTACAAAATCGCCCTACCAAAAATTATCAATGTTTCGGGGCATCCCCCATATAACGTTACCACACCCTCAAATATTCGTAATTTTGAATATTTTTTGGCACGCTTTTCAGCAGAATAGGTTTTAATTAGATATTAGACATTCTAATTGAACAGAAAATCTCCGTACCACAAAGTGATCAATATTGGTCCATGTTTCCGGGTAGCCTAAAATAACGGCCCCGGCCAAATACTCGGCATATTTTTGGATTATCAATGGGTGGGTACAAAATCTTCCTACTAAAAATTATTAACATTGGTTCACCTTTATGGGGTATTCACCATATAACGGTTATCCCAAATTTCGTTGGAGGGTTTTGGGCATGTTTTACAACCTAATTGGTTTTAATTAATTTTTTTGATTTCTCATGGTGTGCCAAATCTTCCAACCCAAAAATTTGTGAATATCCTTTAACGTTTTGGTGTCGTTCCCATAAATTGTTCTTATCGCTCCTACACAACGGTACCGACTCATATTCGACACATTTAACACGTTGACTGCCACGCGTGTTTACAACAAAATCTCCGTCAGACCACCCGTGCCACTGTAAGATGCGTGCTCTGCTACATTTATTTCGGTACTCTCACCCCGATATCTATTACGATCCTCATTTATCACGTTATAGCCGCATTTTTCCAGTTGGTGAAATTTGACATTCCGGGATATTGGAGGTTAAAATACATTTTTACGTTAAATTGTTTATATAGGTCGAATTTTTGATCTCCCTCTACCCTAAGTTCTCATCGAAATGGTTACAATTTGGTATATCGGACTCAAAATATCGCCCAACACCGTGTAATTTTTGGCATGTTGAAGTTCCTACCCCAATTTTCCAAACTGATTATATGTTAAGTGAAACGTTTTTTAATACTTTTTTATACCCTCCGCCATAGTATGGAGGGTATATTAATTTTGTTTTTCCGTTTGCTCGTATTTTTCCGCCCAATTAGCTGTAATTTAGTATTTTGAGTTCTTAATAGGTACCAAATTTCTCCACCAAAAATTATGAATATAGGTCCATATTTTCGGATAGCCCCCATATAAGGGTACCCCCAATTTTCGGTATTATGGGGTTCTTGAGCGCGTTTTTCAACCGAATTCGCTGCAATTTGGTATTTTGTAGTCGTATATAGTAAAAAATCTCCTTACCAAAAATTATTAATATTCGCCCCTCCTTTTTGGGGTAGTCCCCATATAACCCCCTTTTTATACCCTTCACCACACTGTGATACAGGTTATTATGTCTTTATGCATATGTTTGTAACAGCCAAAAATAATCGAGATAGACCCATGGTTCCTTTTGAGAATATGCGTAGAATCACTTTCTAAGTCGATGTATGCATGTCCGTCCGTCTGTCCGTCCGTGCGTCTGTCTGTCCATGTTAAATTGTAAACAAAGTACAGGTATAATCCGATTTGAATGAAATTTGGCACAGCTCATTTGTTTGGCCCAAGGACGAATCCAATTGAAATTGGAAAAATCGGTTCAGATTTAGATATAGCTCCCATATATTTTTTTGTCCGATTTAAGGTAAATGGTGCACCAAAGTCCCTATATATCTTTCGATTTGCACGAAATTTGGCACAGCGTAATGAATAAGGTCACGAATGATGTGTGCAAAGTTTCGCGAAAATCGGTTCAGATTTAGATATATCTCCCATACACATCGTCGTCCGATTTAAGGTAAATGGTGCACCAAAGTCCCTATATATCTTTCGATTTGCACGAAATTTGGCACAACGTACTAAATTAAGTATAGAATGATTTTTTTTGGCCCAAGGACGAACGCAATTGAAATTGGAAAAATCTGTTCAGATTTACATATAGCTCCCATATATATTTTCGTCCGATTTAAGGTAAATGGTGCACCAAAGTCCCTATATATCTATCGATTTGCTCGAAATTTGGCACAGCGTAATGAAAATCGGTTCAGATTTAGGTATAGCTCCCATATATTGCTTCGCCCAAGTTTAGGTAAATAGTCCACTTTTGATTTGTACGAATTTTGGCATAGTGTACTGAATTAAGTCTAGAATGATGTGTGAAAAGTTTTGAGAAAATCGGTTCAGGTTTAGATAGAGCTCCCATATATAGCTTCGCCCGATTTTAGGTAAATAGTCCACTTAAGTCCCTGAATCTTTTGATCTTTTGATGTGCACGAAATTTTTCACAGAGTTTTGAATAAGCTCGAGAAAGATGTCTGCCAAGTTTCGTGCAAATCGGTTCAGATGTAGATATAGGTCCCATATGTATTTTGATCCAATTTAATTGGTGCACCAAGGAACCTGTATATCTTTCGATTTGCACGAATTTGGGTATAGGGTACTGAATTAAGTCTAGAATGACGTTGCTAAGCTTTGTGAAACGATCCATAGCTAGGCCGATTGACACAACGTACTGATGTTATATAAATTCGTCTCTGGCAAATTTCCCTGAAATCGGTTCAGATATAGATTTATAACAAAACGCGTCTGTTAGGATACATATGTAAAATATACTCAAAGTGGTGAAGGGTATCATATAGTCGGCGCAGTCCGACTTTACTACTTTCCTTACTGGTTTATCTTATAATTGTTATCTGATTTATTCCGCGTTTTGAGTTTGGTTCTAAGACTCTATTGTAATCATTTCACCTGCGGAGGAGATAAAATATTAGAACATAACGTTCGATAATGAACTATAGCCTCCTAGCCCCTGTGAGGAGGCCCCAGAAAGAGTGGACCGAAATTACCCATCTTCGAACTTGAACTAAGTTTGGAAGAAATAATAAGATGGTACCTGTTAGTATATCTATGGTGGTAGTACCTGTTAGTATATCTATGGTGGAGGATATATAAAGTTCGGCCAGGCCGAACTTAACGCTTTTTCACTTGTTAATTTTATTTTCGCCCTACGAAATCCCGGAATGTCAAGTTACATCTACATCAGTAGGGCTGAATCGACTTAGATTTTATTCTAATCATGAATACGAACACTTGATTGGGTCTCCGACGAACATTTCGAAGTATTGCAAATGGAATGACAATTTTAACCCTTTGAGCCCCGAATTGTTTTCGGTAATCAATTATCTGTTCAAAGATTTAATGCAACTAGTTGACATCGCTAACAAAATTTGACATCGCTATATCCTTGCATTCTGGAGATACAGTACATTCTTTCTGTAAATCGATTTAAATAATTTGGACTGTATACACAAATTAGTACTGTATACATTTCTGCCCTCTTCTCTGATTTAAAAAGCCCATAACTGTACGAAAAATTTGATTTGTTTTAGTTTTTTTTCGTCCATAATCAGAACCTGAAATATGATATCCAAAGAATATATATCTACTAGCAGCATCTTAAATATAAGCTCTAAAACATTTTGTTGCCTGTGGGCGACATTGGGCCACAAAGGGTTAATATACTCTCCACCCTATGGTAGATGATTTAGTAATTGCAGTATTACACTTAGGGGAAACCACTTATTTTAAATTATCGGCAAGCGATTGTTTAACTAATTGTAAACCATAACAAATTTTTCCCGTTGACTTTGTAATTCGATTTTAGTGATACCCAGCCATTAGGCATGTAAAAAGTCTCAAGCTGTGTACAGTACTGGAAATTAAAAAAGGACTGAACGGAAATTATAATGAAGTGCTATCAGATACTAATAATAATATGTGCAGCTCTAAGATGTGGTGTGTCCTTCCATATTAGTCTAATAGCGAATTCTACTGCCATTTCAAAATAAAAAATATTTTTTCAATTAGCGAATGTTGTTTTTTTATCCAAAGCATGCCTTTTTATTTTTTCTTTAACGTTATTTTCCATCTTACATAGCCCTTGCTTCCGCACCCATTTGTGTGGGTAAATATTATCTGAATTCGAACGACAACGATACGAAAATTCTAAAACGAAACATCAGCTCAGTGAGATATAAAAATATTATAAAACATCCGACCGGTGGCCGATTTGAGAATACCGGAGAAACAATTATAATGCATCTGTGGTACAAGCCGCAGGATATACCCTATATTGAAGGCGGTCCCCTTGAAAATGAAAAATATCAATTCGCTTTTATGTATTTTCATTGGTTGGATACGAAGTATGCGGAGCAGGCGAATATTTTACCATTCGAATTGCATGTGGTATTCATAAATGAACGATATGCGAATTTTTCAGAGGCTTCGATGAAGAATTTCGGTGTTTTAATTACGGCAACAAGGCATACAGTAGGTAAAAAAATTTTCAAAAAAATCTCTTATAAATTCCTTTTTTTATTCGGATCTAAAGGATCAGGGCGAAGAAGTCCCAAATGAATATTATGAATATTTAACGAACATACCAAATCCCAAGGATATTCTCAATTTGGAGGATTATGCAGTGGAGCCCATGTACATTCTGACCGAAATGGGTGGTTCATATAAGATGTATATAGGGAAATCAACAGCTCCAAATGTGCGCTTGTGTGGAGCCGATGTTATATGGATGGAGTTCGATGCGATTGTTAACATTTTGCCTCAAGAGGTAAACAAACGGAAACCCAATCTGTTATTAAATTTAAAAATATTCATTTTCAATATTCACTCCAAATGCTGGTGATATATTTCCGAAATCTGAAATCATCTGACGGTATGCCAATGATGTGTGATAATAGGTCCATTACGGTCCAACATCCATTATCAAAAATATACTATGCTGTAGACCAATATGAATATAAGGGTAACGGTTGGCATCTTGAGCCATTCGAAGGTTTGAATCTTGTATTCGAATCAACGGCTAGTGTACGAAATATCGAATTGTCGAATATGCTATTGTTTTGTGTTTGTTTACATTTTTATTTAAAATTAAAAATGTGAAATAAATCAGTGATGAAGTTCGGCCGGCCAGAACTTTGTAAACCCTCCATCATGTGCTGCGCATTCAAAACTCATTAAACCAGTCGGGACCATTATAAGGGAACTATGTCATTGCATTATTTGGTTGTTCATGCTCTGAAAAATATTATGTTCCAAACTACAGACACTAATGTGTCTGGGCGGGATACCACGATATGGTTGCTACCCGGAACCTTTGGGCAATATTGATAATTTTTAGTTGGAACATATTCTACCCAGTGAGAACTTAAAATATCACAGTGCAGCTGATTAGGTTGAAGAAGTTCCCGAACATTTTCAAAATACTGCTGTACTGCAAAGGTCCATCTTTTAAATATTTGTCCTGTTCCCGTAATGCAAGAATCTAATTGTTTTTACTACGATAACGAATTTTCCTTTATGATATCGAAGAAAATAGTAAAATCGAGTAAATTCTTGTAGTACGGAAACAGACCGATTATGTAGATAACCTTGCATTTTTTTGCAACAATTTCTTTTTATTTTCGATTTCTTTTTTTCATTACATAGAATAATAAATAAGTGTACAAAAAATTACTGATCCAAATTTTATAAAATTTCTCGAACATACATTGGTCGGAACAAATTCAATTCCGAATTCTTCAAATGGCTGTACATTTTCACCATTTCCATTAAAATCGAAGAGATCAATTGATTTAAAAATTGTTGTATTGAGCGGCATATGAGGGCTAATTTTATTCATCATCAGAACATTATCGAACGCAAGCAGTTCATAAAAATATAGAAACTATATTTCGTTTAACATTAGATTAAGATTCACATATCTCAAAACAAAAATACACTTTGAATGCATACCTGATCCGAAGTGAGGGTAATAACATGATTACCCTCCATCCAAATAACTGTACCGCTACATGATGTTTCATCATCTGGGAATGTGGATTTTCCGAGGTACACCATATAGATATCGGGAAATAATATCATATTGAAAATCGATCCAGCTTGGGTTGCATTCAAGTGGAGAATATCGTTTGGATGACGCACTTCTTTGACATAATCATAGTACTCATTCGCATAGGCGCCCAGTGTTAGTTATGTGGGAGTGATTTTTTGAAAGAAAACAATTTTTTTTTAAGATTAATTTTTCAAGGCCTCATAGGGCGTGGATTTTTTTTAAAGTAGAATTTTTTACAATAAAATTTATCAAGGCCTCATAAGGCGTGGATTTTTTAAAGATAATTTTTTCAAGGCCTCATAAGGCGTGGATTTTTTAAAGATAAATTTTTAAAGGCCTCATAAGGCGTGGATTTTTTAAAGATAAATTTTTTAAAGTAAAATTTTCCAAGGCCTCATAAGGCGTGTATTTTTTAAAGATAATTTTATTAAAGTAACATTTTCCAAGGCCTCATAAGGCGTGGATTTTTTAAAGATTAATTTTTTATGGCTGTACATTTTCACCATTTCCATTAAAATCGAAGAGATCAATTGATTTAAAAATTGTTGTATTGAGCGGCATATGAGGGCTAATTTTATTCATCATCAGAACATTATCGAACGCAAGCAGTTCATAAAAATATAGAAACTATATTTCGTTTAACATTAGATTAAGATTCACATATCTCAAAACAAAAATACACTTTGAATGCATACCTGATCCGAAGTGAGGGTAATAACATGATTACCCTCCATCCAAATAACTGTACCGCTACATGATGTTTCATCATCTGGGAATGTGGATTTTCCGAGGTACACCATATAGATATCGGGAAATAATATCATATTGAAAATCGATCCAGCTTGGGTTGCATTCAAGTGGAGAATATCGTTTGGATGACGCACTTCTTTGACATAATCATAGTACTCATTCGCATAGGCGCCCAGTGTTAGTTATGTGGGAGTGATTTTTTGAAAGAAAACAATTTTTTTTTAAGATTAATTTTTCAAGGCCTCATAGGGCGTGGATTTTTTTTAAAGTAGAATTTTTTACAATAAAATTTATCAAGGCCTCATAAGGCGTGGATTTTTTAAAGATAATTTTTTCAAGGCCTCATAAGGCGTGGATTTTTTAAAGAATAATTTTTTAAGGCCTCATAAGGCGTGGATTTTTTAAAGATAAATTTTTAAAGGCCTCATAAGGCGTGGATTTTTTAAAGATAAATTTTTTAAAGTAAAATTTTCCAAGGCCTCATAAGGCGTGTATTTTTTAAAGATAATTTTATTAAAGTAACATTTTCCAAGGCCTCATAAGGCGTGGATTTTTTAAAGATTAATTTTTTAAAGTAAAATTTTCCATGGCCTCATAAGGCGTGGATTTTTTAAAGTAACATTTTCCAAGGCCTCATAAGGCGTGGATTTTTTAAAGATTAATTTTTGAAAGTAACATTTTCCAAGGCCTCATAAGGCGACGATTTTTTAAAGATTAATTTTTTAAAGTAACATTTTCCAAGGCCTCATAAGGCGTTGATTTTTTAAAGATTAATTTTTTAAAGTAACATTTTCCATGGCCTCATAAGGCGTGGATTTTTTAAAGATTAATTTTTTAAAGTAACATTTTCCAAGGCCTCATAAGGCGTTGATTTTTTAAAGATTAATTTTTTAAAGTAACATTTTCCAAGGCCTCATAAGGCGTTGATTTTTTAAAGATTAATTTTTTAAAGTAACATTTTCCATGGCCTCATAAGGCGTGGATTTTTTAAAGATTAATTTTTTAAAGTAACATTTTCCAAGGCCTCATAAGGCGAGGATTTTTTAAAGATTAATTTTTTAAAGTAACATTTTCCATGGCCTCATAAGGCGTGGATTTTTTAAAGTAACATTTTCCAAGGCCTCATAAGGCGTGGATTTTTTAAAGATTAATTTTTTAAAGTAACATTTTCCAAGGCCTCATAAGGCGTGGATTTTTCTAAAGATTAATTTTTTAAAGTAACATTTTCCAAGGCCTCATAAGGCGTGGATTTTTTAAAGATTAATTTTTTAAAGTAACATTTTCCAAGGCCTCATAAGGCGTTGATTTTTTAAAGATTAATTTTTTAAAGTAACATTTTCCATGGCCTCATAAGGCGTGGATTTTTTAAAGATTAATTTTTTAAAGTAACATTTTCCAAGGCCTCATAAGGCGTGGATTTTTTAAAGATTAATTTTTTAAAGTAACATTTTCCAAGGCCTCATAAGGCGTTGATTTTTTAAAGATTAATTTTTAAAGTAACATTTTCCTAGGCCTCATAAGGCGTTGATTTTTTAAAGATTAATTTTTTAAAGTAACATTTTCCAAGGCCTCATAAGGCGTTGATTTTTTAAAGATTAATTTTTTAAAGTGACATTTTCCAAGGCCTCATAAGGCGTTGATTTTTTAAAGATTAATTTTTTAAAGTAACATTTTCCATGGCCTCATAAGGCGTGGATTTTTTAAAGATTAATTTTTTAAAGTAACATTTTCCAAGGCCTCATAAGGCGTTGATTTTTTAAAGATTAATTTTTTAAAGTAACATTTTCCAAGGCCTCATAAGGCGTTGATTTTTTAAAGATTAATTTTTTAAAGTAACATTTTCCAAGGCCTCATAAGGCGTTGATTTTTTAAAGATTAATTTTTTAAAGTAACATTTTCCAAGGCCTCATAAGGCGTGGATTTTTTAAAGATTAATTTTTTAAAGTAACATTTTCCATGGCCTCATAAGGCGTGGATTTTTTAAAGTAACATTTTCCAAGGCCTCATAAGGCGTGGATTTTTTAAAGATTAATTTTTTAAAGTAACATTTTTCATGGCCTCATAAGGCGTGGATTTTTTAAAGTAACATTTTCCAAGGCCTCATAAGGCGTGGATTTTTTAACATTTAACATTTTCCATGGCCTCATAAGGCGTGGATTTTTTAAAGATTAATTTTTTAAAGTAACATTTTCCATAGCCTCATAAGGCGTGGATTTTTTAAAGTAACATTTTCCATGGCCTCATAAGGCGTGGATTTTTTAAAGATTAATTTTTTAAAGTAACATTTTCCAAGGCCTCATAAGGCGTTGATTTTTTAAAGATTAATTTTTTAAAGTAACATTTTCCAAGGCCTCATAAGGCGTTGATTTTTTAAAGATTAATTTTTTAAAGTAACATTTTCCAAGGCCTCATAAGGCGTTGATTTTTTAAAGATTAATTTTTTAAAGTAACATTTTCCAAGGCCTCATAAGGCGTTGATTTTTTAAAGATTAATTTTTTAAAGTAACATTTTCCAAGGCCTCATAAGGCGTGGATTTTTTAACATTTAACATTTTCCATGGCCTCATAAGGCGTGGATTTTTTAAAGATTAATTTTTTAAAGTAACATTTTCCATAGCCTCATAAGGCGTGGATTTTTTAAAGTAACATTTTCCATGGCCTCATAAGGCGTGGATTTTTTAAAGATTAATTTTTTAAAGTAACATTTTCCAAGGCCTCATAAGGCGTTGATTTTTTAAAGATTAATTTTTTAAAGTAACATTTTCCAAGGCCTCATAAGGCGTTGATTTTTTAAAGATTAATTTTTTAAAGTAACATTTTCCAAGGCCTCATAAGGCGTTGATTTTTTAAAGATTAATTTTTTAAAGTAACATTTTCCAAGGCCTCATAAGGCGTTGATTTTTTAAAGATTAATTTTTTAAAGTAACATTTTCCATGGCCTCATAAGGCGTGGATTTTTTAAAGATTAATTTTTTAAAGTAACATTTTCCAAGGCCTCATAAGGCGTTGATTTTTTAAAGATTAATTTTTTAAAGTAACATTTTCCAAGGCCTCATAAGGCGTTGATTTTTTAAAGATTAATTTTTTAAAGTAACATTTTCCAAGGCCTCATAAGGCGTTGATTTTTTAAAGATTAATTTTTTAAAGTAACATTTTCCAAGGCCTCATAAGGCGTGGATTTTTTAAAGATTAATTTTTTAAAGTAACATTTTCCATGGCCTCATAAGGCGTGGATTTTTTAAAGTAACATTTTCCAAGGCCTCATAAGGCGTGGATTTTTTAAAGATTAATTTTTTAAAGTAACATTTTTCATGGCCTCATAAGGCGTGGATTTTTTAAAGTAACATTTTCCAAGGCCTCATAAGGCGTGGATTTTTTAAAGATTAATTTTTTAAAGTAACATTTTCCATGGCCTCATAAGGGGAGTTTTTTCAAAGATAAACTTTTCAAGGCCTCATAAGGGGGGTTTTTTTAAAGATAAACTTTTCAAGGCCTCATAAGGCGTGGACTTTTTAAAGATAATTTTTCAAGGCCTCATAAGTCGTGGATTTTTTAAATATTAATTTTTTAAAGTAACATTTTCCAAGGCATCATGTAGTGTGGATTTTTTTTATAAGGTGTGGATTTTTTCATAAGGTGTGAATTTTTTAAAGTAACATTTTCAAGGCTTCACAAGGCTTGGATTTTTTAAAGATTAACTTTTGAAGGCCTCATAAGCTGCAGATTTTTTTTTAAGATTAACTTTTCAAGGCTTCATAAGGTGTGGAAGCGAAACTTACCGAATGCTTCATTACAAATATCATAATTCCAAAATCGATTTTCGATGCTATTTCATAATTTCTAAATCTAGTATTTGTGCACACTATATGAAGTTCCATGGGCTCAAGGCGATCTCGAATAAATTCTTTACTAACATTGAACCAATGAAAGTACATAAAATCGATGCGATATGTTTCATTGCCAAGTGGTCCACCCATAAATACGGGTACACTATTGGCTGGATAAAATAAATCCATTCGAATTGTCCGGCCAGTATTTTTCATAGTACCGCCAGTTGGTTTTATAATATCATCCGTAGATTCCAGATAACGTATTTTTCTTTGCAGAATATTGAAATTACTCTCATCTAGGGGTATATAATATTTTCCCGGACAATTGGGCTGGGATGCAATCGCTATGGGTAGGGGACAATATAAATCGAATTATTTGCCAAAGAAAATAATAATCGTTAGATTGGAAAGGGAAAAGGGGAGGATCATCTTCAGGTGTAACAGAATTAATTGAAATAATGCAAATTGATCACCAATGTTTATGGCTATTGTTGTACACAAACACACAATTAGTAACATGTTTATTTCTGTTCAATATTTTCTCCAAAACTAAGTCCACTGAAATTTTGCATTAATTTCCAAAGTCAAATAACGCAGATATTGTTTCAATGTATAAATGTCTAAATTGCATCCCTGAGGACCTCCGCCTATAATTAAAATTCAAATTCCACCATAACACTTTACGATAATGATATTAATCAAATAAATTGTTGTGTACCCGTTTCCGTTTCGCTTCGAAGTGCTTCATTAGGATACACTTCCGCTGGATTTGTTCTTGATCGGCTTAAAGCGACCAATTCCACTGGTCCCTCAAATGTCGACTGTAATTTGGGTTTCCGATTTCTTCAATGGTGAATAGAGATCGCTGCATAATAATATCGATATACTAAGATTTCGTCCAATTTTCGTTATTTTGAAGCCCTTGGCCGCAATTTTCCATTTGAGTTGCTGCAATGTACAATTTCGGAATTTTAAATATCTTTGACCCACATGACTGTAAGCAGATTTAGAATCGTTTGCGTACAATGGGACAAATTTATCGAAATCGATTTATAGCATACTTGATACACGTTATTCGGTAGACCGCACTGTTAAAAATATGGCCTCAATCAGACACCCGTTCGAAATATATACATGTTACGTTGTGCAAAATTTCGTGTCAATCCGACATACATTAGGAGTTTGGTGCAGCATTTACATAAAATCGGACGAAAATATATACTAAATCTGAACCGATATTATTGAAACTAAACACACCTAATTCTAAACTCAATTCAGTTCGTTATTGCAAATCTGGTAGAAATAGAAACATATCTAAGAATTTTTGTGCAACATTTACATTAAACCGGACGAAAATATATATGTGAGCTATATCAACATTTGAACGGATTTTCAGGTTCATCATCATTCATCATTCTAGACTTAATTTAAGCCATGCCAAATTTCGGGAAAATCAAAAGATATATAGAGGCTTTGGTGCACTATTTACCTTAAATCGGACGAAAATATATATGGGAGCTATATCTAAATCTGAACCGATTTTCACGAAACCTAACATATGTACTTCTAGACTCAATTCAATGTGTTATACCAAATTGTGTGCAAATCGAAAGATATATATAGGGACTTTGGTGCACTATTTACCTTAAATCGGACGAAAATATATATGGGAGGTTCATATAAATCTGAACCAAATTTCGTGAAAATCGAATGATATGTAGGAGCTTTGGTGAGCCATTTACCTTAAATCGGACGAAAATATATATGGGAGCTATATCTAAATCTGAACCGATTTTCACGAAACTTAGCACACATCATTCTAGGCCTAATTCATTACGCTATGCAAAATTTCGTGCAAATCGAAAGATATATATGGAGCTTCGGTGCCTATATCGGACAAAAATATATATGGAAGCTATATCTAAATCTGAACCGATTTTCACGAAACTTAGCACACATCATTCTGGACTAATTCAGTGCGCTATGCAAAATGTCGTGCAAATCGAAAGATATATAAGGACTTTGCTGCCTATATCGGACGAAAATATATATGGGAGCTATATCTAAATCTGAACCGATTTTCATGAAACTTAGCACACATCATTCTGGACCTAATTCAGTACCCTATGCCAAATTTCGTGCAAATCGAATGATATATAGGGGCTTTGGTGAGCCATTTACCTTAAATCGAACGAAAATATATATGGGAGCTATATCTAAATCTGAACCGATTTTCACGAAACTTAGCACACATCATTCTAGGCCTAATTCAGTACGCTATGCAAAATTTCGTGCAAATCGAAAGATATATAAGGATTTTGGTGCTTATTTCTGGACGAAAATATATATGGGAGTTATATCTAAATCTGAACCGATTTTCAGGAAACTTAACACACATTATTCTGGACCTAATTCAGTACCCTAAACCAAATTTCGTGCAAATCGAATGATATATAGGGGCTTTGGTGAGCCATTTACCTTAAATCAGACGAAAATATATATGGGAGCTATATCTATATCTGAATCGATTTTCACGAAACTTAGCACACATCATTCTGGACCTAATTCAGTACGCTAATGAAAATTTCGTGCAAATCGAAAGATATATAAGGACTTTGCTGCCTATATCGGACGAAAATATATATGGGAGCTATATCTAAATCTGAACCGATTTTCATGAAACTTAGCACACATCATTCTGGACTTAATTCAGTACCCTATGCCAAATTTCGTGCAAATCGAATGATATACAGGGGCTTTGGTGAGCCATTTACCTTAAATCGGACGAAAATATATATGGGAGCTATATCTATATCTGAACCGATTTTCACGAAACTTAGCACACATCATTCTGGACCTAATTCAGTACGCTGTACTTTGTTTACAATTTAACATCTACAGACGGACGGACGGACGGACATGCATAAATCGACTCAGAAAGTGATTCTATGCATACTCTCAAAAGGAACCATGTGGCTATCTCGTTTCCTTTTGCCTGTTACAAACAGATGCACAAAAACATAATACCCTGTACCACAGTGTGTTACCTGCTCCGATTTAATACTAGCCGTATAATCGTACTCCAACCAAATAACATCGCTTTCACATTCCTCATTATATGGATATAGCGATTTGCCAATGTAAAATTTATACGATCTGGTTACATGGGCAATGTCGAATATTTTCGGTGTTTCCAATGCATTTGAAAAATATGAATCATTGGAAATTTTAACTCTTTTCAAGTGTTCGAAATAATCCAGGAAATGGGCTGTTTCTTGAATCTATATAAAATAAATTGCATTGTATTGTGATGAACACTGTTTTCAATAACCTACCTTATATTTAATGGCCACAATTGCAACCGCGTAATTTTCCTTTATAGCTTCAGAATATGTTCCATAAATAGATGACTCTGCTTGACAACATCCTCCTGCAACCAATGAAAATACACGAAGGAAAACTCGTATCTTTGATCTCCGAATGGTCCCTTTGAGAGTTGTGGAATTTCCGTGTGATTATAGTAGAACTGCATGAGACCGATGTTTCGGATAAATCCTTTGTATGGTTGACTTGCAACATAACTGTATTCGATTTCTCTGACTTTTCGGGGTGTAATATTAAAATTCGTGTCCGCGAGTGGAATGTAATATTTTCCAATACATCCATAATCGATGGCTGTGGCTGGTAATAGATGAAATATTATTATATAATATAATCGTAATATCATTTAAAATACCACCAACGATATCCATAAGCATTAACAAAATTATTGACATTTATTTGAAAAAAAATATTTAAAATTGAGAAATTGGTACTTTCTTCTAGCTATGAATTGTGGAATGTGACGGGAATTATTTAGTTTAAAATTAATATGTACATTGTTATTATAAATAAATGAAATACTTTTCGAAATTCCGTTGAGAGAGAAATAATTCTAAGTATTTATTTTAATGTACATGTACAGGCCTGGTATGTGCAGGGTGCAATAATTATATAACATAGGGTATATTTGTCATTTAAATAAAGGCGTTTCCAATAAGAAATATATATATACTAGCATATGCCCGCTACTTCGTTAGCGAATGTGGGAAATACTTAAGCATGTATTAACCTATTATTTTATTTTCACAGAAAACAGAATATGTCAGAAAAACTAAACAATCCAGACATTAATATCGATCATATGTTTAATTTGAGTACAAAATTTTACGAATCGAGCTCTAAAGGTTCACCCAGATCCAAATTTTACCAAATTTAGTTCCATTTAGCAAAAATTATTTCCATAAGTAGCCACCTCCATGATCCAACAAAACTTCCTGCATACTCCGATCCTACACGCCAAAAAATTTCAAATTTCAGGATTCCAACCCTACCAGTTCACCCACAATTCAAATTGTATTATATTTAGTACGCAGTGGTAAGAATTTCCAAAACTTCCTACTTAACCCAAACCTTCACCCCACAGTGAACCTAAAATCAAGTTTCAGATTTCCAACTCTGTCGGTTCACCCACAATTCAAATTGTACTAAATTTAGTACATAGAAGTACCAATTTCCAAAACTTCCAACAGACCCCCATCCTACACCTCCACAGTGATCCTAAATCAAAATGTCAGGTTTCCAGCTTTATCGGTTCGTCCACAATACAAACTGTACCAAATTTAGTACACAGTAGTACGAATTTCCAAAATTTCCTACTTAACCCAAACCAACACCCCACAGTGATCCTAAATCTAAATTTCAGGATTCAAACTCTACCGGTTCACCCACAATTCAAATTGTACCAAATTTGGTACACATTAGTTCAAATTTCCAAAACTTCCTACATACCCCAATCATACACCCCCACAGTGATCCTAAATCCAAGTTTCAGGATTCAAACTCTATCGGTTCACCCACAACACATATTGTACCAAATTTAGTAAAAAGTAGTACGAATTTCAAAAACTTCCCACTTAACCCAAACCAACACCCCCACAATGATCCTAAATCCATTTTCAGGATTCAAACTCTATCAGTTCACTCACAATTCAAATTGTACCAAATTTAGTACACAGTAGTACCGATTTCCAAAACATTCTACATACCCCAATCCCACACTGATCCTAAACCTAAGTTTCAGGATTTCAACTCTATCGTTTCACCCACAATTTAAATTGTACCAAATTTAGTACACAGTAGTACGAATTTCTAAAACCTTCTTCTTACCACAAACCTACACCCCCATAGTGATCCTAAATCCAAGATTCAGGATTCCAACTATATCGTTTCACTCACAATTAAAATTGTACCAAATTTAGCACACAGTAGTCCGAATTTCCAAAACTTCCTACATACCCCAATTCTACACCTCCACAGTGATCCTAACTCAAAATTTGAGGATTCCAACTCTATCGGTTTACCCACAATTAAAATTGTACAAATTTCCAAAACTTCCTACATACCCCAATCCTACACCCCAACAATGATACTAAGTTCAAGTGTTAGGATTCCAACTCTATCGGTTCACCCAAAAAATCAAATTTAGTACTAAATTTAGTACATAGTACACCTCAAAAGTACCAATCTTCCAAATCCTCCTACAATTTCCACCCCAATCCTACACCTCCACAGTGATTCTAAATCAAAATTTCAGGATTCCAACTTTATCGCTTCACCCACAATTTAAATTGCACCAAATTTAGTACACTTAGTACACATTTCTAAAATTTCCTACATACCCCAACCCTACACCCACACAGTGATCCCAAATCCAAGTTTCAGGATTACAACTCTATCGATTCACTCACAATTCAAATTGTACCAAATATAGTACACATTAGTACAAATTTCTAAAACTTCCTACATATCTCAATCTTACACCTCAACAGTGATCCTGGCTCCAAATTTCATGATTCTAGCTCTATTGGTTCACCTAAAATTCAAATTGTACCAAATTTAGTACCATTTATTACCCATAAGTATTATTCTCGTAAACTGAATCCTGACCCCAATCACACACCCCTACAGTGATCCTGACTCCAAATTTCATTTTCGCTGCAGCTCGATCCGTCTGACTATGACAATGTCCGAGAATAGATGGTATAGCTCATGGTTAATTCGACGGTAATATTCACCATCGACGCAGATCGGTCCATAGATCTTCCAGAGAATTTTTCTCTCAAACACCCCAGAGCTGCCTCATCTGCTTGCGCAAGTACCCATGCTTTAGATCCCTACAACAGCACGGGTAATATCAACGTCTTGTGCAGTGTGTGTTTGGTCTGGCGAGAGCTGGCCTTGCTTTTGAGTTGCTTACTCAGACCATAGTAGCATCGTTTGGCCAACACTAATCTCCTCCGGATTTCAAAGCTGATGTTATTAGTTTTGTTTATGGCGGTAGCGATGTATAAAAAATCGTTCACTACGTGGAGGCTGTAGTTTTCAAGTTCCACAGTTGGTCCGAGTCTACTGGACGACTTGCGTGTTGATACCATCAGCATGGTCTTTTCGCCATTTACTGCCAGTCCCACTTGGGCAGATTCCTTCTCAATTCGTTCAAAGGTGTCTGTTACCGCTCGCATGTCGTCGGCGTAGGCGAGTAATATATGCTTTTGGTGTACAAAGTGCTATTTCTGTTCACATTTGCATCTCGCATGACCTTTTCCAGCAGGATGTTGAACAGGTCACACGACAAACTGTCACCTTGTATGAACGAGGTTATTGAAGGGCTTCCAGAAATCCTTTCCTACTTTAACTGCTGACATTGTACCAGTTAAAGTTATCCTGCATATTAATTTTGCAGGAATGCCAAACGCAGACATGGCTTTAAACACCTCTGAACGGATAAGGCTGTCGAATGCGGCTTTTTAATCGACGAATAGGTGGAAAGTGTCGATTTGTTTTTCGTGGTTTTTTTCCAGGATCTGGCGCAGAGTGACAACTTGGTCAATGGTGAATTTGCCAGGCCTGAAGCCGCATTGGTATGGTCCAATAATTTCATTGACCATTGGCTTCAATCGTTCACATAGTACGCTGGATAGCACTTTAGATGCGAAGGAGACTAATTACTTTGTACTTTACACATATCGTCTTGTCTTGAGGTTCCAATCATTGGGCATGCATTTCTCTAGCCAAATTTTACAAATGAGATGGTTCATGCTCCTGACCAGCATCTGACCACTGGTATTGAATAGTTCGGCTGGTAATCCATCGGCACCTGCTGCTTTATTGTTCTTCAGCCGTTTAATTGCTACTCTGACCTCATCTTGGCTAGTTGGTATACACTCTATCCCGTCATCTCTTATTGGTTCGGGGGTATTTTCTTCACTGCCACTATTTGATACCCGAAGCTTTTCAAAATGCCCCTTCCAGATCCTCAACACGCTATCTGTATCTGTCACCAGGTTTCCATCTTCATCTCTACAGTACGATGTGCCTGCGCCAAAACCTTCGGTTTGGTGTTTTACTCGTTGGTAAAGATTCCGGACTTCATTCTGACTCCTGTACATCTCGATTTACGTTCGCCAACGTTCTTCTTGTTCTTTCTTCATTTTCTGAAAATACGTTTCTCCTCTTTTCTTTTTCTCCTGATAAGTCTCCATGGCATTACGTGTTGCTACTGTCTGCAGGGTTGCAGACAGGTTGTGAGAAATTATTTGTTAGGGGACTGAGGTGAGGATTTTTTTAGGAATATGTTTTGAGAAACTATTTGAAGGCGTGAATTTTTTCAGATTTTTTTTTTGGAGGGATTAGGCGTGGATTTTTTGAAGGACTATTTGTTGGCATTGACTTTAAAGAATATTTTTAAGGAACTTCAGTAAAAGCATGCACCAGCTGATTAGCACAATTTGGCTAGTTGAATGCATCCTGTGTCCCGTGCACAAAAAAGGAGACAAGACGATATGTACCAACTATAGAGGAATAAGTCTCCTTCCCATCACATATAAAGTGCTATCCAGTGTGCTGTGTGAAAGCCAATTGTCAATGACATCATCGGACCATACCAATGTGGCTTCAGACCTGGCAAATCCACCATTGACCAGGTTTTCACTCTGCGCCAAATCCTGGAAAAGACCCACGAAAAACACATCGACACATACCACCTATTTGTCGACTATAAAGCCGCATTCGACAGCCCTATCCGTTCAGAGGCGTTTAAAGCCATGTCTACGTTCGGCATTCCTGCAAAATTAATACGGCTATGCAGGATAACTTTAAGTGGCACAAGGTCAGCAGTTAAAGTAGGAAAGGACCTATCGGAGCTATTCACTACCGAACAGGATTCAGGCAAGGTGACAGTTTGTCGTGTGATATTTTTAACATCTTACTGGAAAAGGTGATACGTGACGCAAAGGTGAACAGAAATGGCACTCTGTACACCAAACAACACATGTTACTCGCCTACGCCGATATAATGGGTCGAACAATGCGAGCGGTAACAGCCACCTTTGAACAAATTGAAAGGGAGTCTGCCAAAGTGGGTCTGGCAGTAAACGGCGAGAAGACCAAGCTGACGCTATCAACGCGCAAGACGTCCAGTAGACTCGGACCAACTGTGGAACTTGAGAACTACAGCTTCGAGGTAGTTAAATACTCTATATATCTTGGTACCGCCATAAATAAAACGAATTACATCAGTTTTGAAATTCGTAGAAGGATTGTGATGGCCAACAGATGCTACTATGTTCTAAGTAAGCAGTTTAGAAACAAGGCCACCTCCCGCCAGACCAAACTTACACTATACAAGACGCTGATACTACCCGTGCTATTATATGGATCAGAAGCATGGGTACTTGCGCAATCAGATGAGACAGCTCTTGGGGTGTTTGAGAGAAAAATTTTCCGAAAGATCTACGGGCCGATATGCGTCGACGGTGAATATCGGCGTCGAATGAACCACGAGCTCTACAATTTATACGCGGACATCGACATAGTCAGTCGTATTGAGCTGCAGCGACGACGGTGGCTAGGCCATGTTGTGTGGATGAATGAAAATGCCCCAGCTCAAAAGGCATATAAAAATGAGCCCACGTATGGTTCCCGTAGAAGGGAAAGGCCACGAATTAGATGGAAAGACCAAGTAGAAAACAACATCTTGGAACGTGGTCTTCCAAATTGGTGGACTTGCGCACAAGACCGACGCGCTTGGAAATCTTTTTTAAGCTCGGCTTATGGAACAACCGTTCTGTAACAAGCCAGCTAAGTAAGTAAGTATTTGAAGCCATGTATTTTTTAGAAGTATGGACTTTTTAAGAATATCTCTGTAGATGTCCATTTTTAATAATATTTATTTATTTGTGGTAGTGGATTTTATTTAAAAATAATTTATGTATTTATATTAGCTTTCTATTTAATTTTTACCCAAAGGTTTATCGAAATGTTATATAATAGATTTTCTCTCTAGAGAAATGACAGATTAAAATATCTCAATGAAAATTTGCATTTGAGTATGTACTAGTAGTAGTAGTACATTGTTCGAATAGATTCAATTGCAAAATCTACAAAATATGATACGATTTATAGTTGTGTTATTAAATATCGGAGTGTATTGTGGTTAGTAATTTACGAAATATTTATTGTCAAATGACGACCCTATCCCTTTTTTAATATCTATTCATATTATGATTTTATTGCAATATCTCAACGTTTTTTTTTCAGTCAGCGCCAATGATCTTGAATGTACGGGAAAATATTACATTCCCATGTCGGACGTGTCGAATTTCAATATTTCCATGAGAGTGGTAAAACACCTCCAATATACAAATTCTATGAAATCACCCCATGGAGGACGTATAAAAAATACGGGTGAAACAATATTAATGGAATTTTTCTATAACCCCAATGAAACATTTGTACTTGAAAATGGACCACTTGGAGAGGAAAGATATCAACTTGCTTTTATGTATTTTCATTGGTTGCCGGAAAATGTCGCCAAGGAGCTGGAATCATTAATGGAACTTCATATGGTGTATATAAATGAAAAATATGCTACGTATCAGGAAGCGGCAAAGATAGATTTAGCGGTTGTAATAGAAGCATACACATATGAGGTAAGATTTTTTTTTTGGGCAATATATGTTAGATCATGCTCATTTATTCGATGTATACAATTTTGAAGGTATATTTTTATACCCTCCACCATGGTATGGAGGGTATATTAATTTTGTCATTCCGTTTGTAACTCATCGAAATATTCATTTCCGACCCTATAAAGTATATATATTCTTGATCAGGGTAAAATTCTAAGACGATCTAGCCATGTCCGTCCGTCCGTCTGTTGTAATCACGCTATCTTCTGAAGGAGCTGAGATAGGGTGCTGAAAATTTGCATAGGGTTGTCTTTTGTCTGCAGGCAGGTCAGGTTGGGATATATCGGTCCACGTTTAGGCATAGCTCCCATATAAGGTTACCCGCCACATTTCGGTATTTTGGGGTTCTTGAGCGTGTTTTTCAGCAGAATTCGCTGAAATTTGGTACATTGGGTTCTTATTGGGCCCTAAATGTCTCCACAAAAAATTAAAAGTATAGGTCCATATTTTCTGGTAGCTCCCATATAACGGTACCTCCTAATTTTCAGTATTTTGGGGGTTTTGGTAGTATTTTTCCACCGAATTGGTTGTAATTTAGTACTTTGAATTTTTAATAGGTACCAAATCTCTCCACAAAAAATTATGAATATAGGTCCATTTTTTCGGAAAGCCCCCATATAAGGGTACCCCTAATTTTCGGTATTTTTGGGTTCTTGAGGGCGTTTTTCAACCGAATTCGCTGAAATTTGGTACATTGGGTTCTTATTGGGTACCAAATATCTCCACCAAAAATTATAAATATAAGTCAATTTTTTCTGGTAGCTCCCATATAAGGGTACCCCCAAATTTCGGTATTTTGGGGTTCTTGAGCGCGTTTTTCAACCGAATTTGCTGCAATTTGGTGTTTTGTAGTCGTATATGGTAACAAATCTCTCTACCAAAATTATTATTATTCGCCCCCTTTTTGGGGTAGTCCCCATATAACCTCCCTTTTTAATATTAAAATAGTTATCTGATTTGTTCCGCGTTTTGAGTTTGGTTCTAAGAATCTATTGTAATCATTTCACCTGCGGACGATAGCGATATAAAAATTAGAACGTAAGGTTCGATAATGAACTATAGCCGCATTTGGACCTAGCCCCTGTGTGGAGGTTTCAGAAGGAGTGGACCGATATTCCCCATCTTCGAATTTGAATTATCAATTAAAAATTTCTGGAATTTGTATTACATAATCCGTTTTTAGACATGTCGGTATAGGTCCACTTTTTGGTATGTTCCCTTTACTTTCATTTCTAGTACCTGTCAGTATATCTATGGTGGAGGGTATCCAAAGTTCGGCCCGGCCGAACTTAACGCTTTTTCACTTGTTTTTAATAATAATTTTCAAGGACAATACAGGCGTGGACTAAACTGGAAAGATTATGAAGGCATATTTTTTTTAAATACATATTTTTCAAGGATTATACAGGCGTAGATTTTAAAGAATATGTTTTCAATGACTATACAGTCTGGGATTTTTAAAGAATAATTTTTTTCAAGGACTGTACTGGCGTAAATTTTTAAATAATATTTTTTTTAAGGACTTTTCATATGTAATTTGTTTTTTTTTTCATGGAATATTCAGGAGTCGATTTTAATTTCATTGAAGCCTTAATGTGTATGCCGTTTAAGGATTAACAATAATATAAATGCAAATAATACGACATATGTATATACTTTCAGACTTACGATACCTCAGCTACCAAAGTGTTTTTTGACAATTTGAAGAAAGTCCAGAATCCAAACGATGTACTGCTGTTAAATGCATCGGACGCTGCCATGATATACGAGATATTCTATGGAACGGAATTGTATAATTTTTACATTGGTAAATCGACATATCCACATGATGAGGCATGCAGTGCAGATGTTATATGGATCGAGTATAAAAATATTTATATTATTAGCCCGGAACAGGTAAGCACACACAAACACCAAAACGTACAGGGCCCAAGGACGAACCTTATTGAAATTGAGAAAAATTGGTTCAGATTTAGATATAGCTCCATATATATTTTCGTCCGATTTTAGGTAAATGGTGTACCAAAGTCCCTATATATCTTTCGATTGCACGAAATTTGGCATAGCGTAATGAATTAGGTCTGGACTGATGTGTGTTAAGTTTCCTGAAAATCGGTCCAGATTTAGATATAGCTCCCATATATATTTTCGTCCGATTTAATGTAAATGGTGACCGAAAGTCCATATATATCCTTCGATTTGCACGAAATTTGATATAGCGTAATAAATTAGGTCTAGAATGATGTATGTCAAGTTTCCTGAAAATCGATTCAGATTTATATATAGCTCCCATATATATTTTCGTCCGATTTAAAGTAAACGTTGTACCAAAGTCCCTATATATGTTTCAATTTGCACGAAATTTGGCATAGCGTAATGAATTAGATATATACTGATGTGTGTTAAGTTTCCTGAAAATCGGTCCAGATTTAGATACAGCTCCCATATATATTTTCGTCCGATTTTAGATAAATTGTGACCCAAAGTCCCTATATATCTTTCGATTTGCACGAAATTTCGCATAGCGTAATGAATTAGGTCTAGACTGATGTGTGTTATGTTTCCTGAATATCGGTCCAGAATTAGGTATAGCTTCCATATATATATTCGTCCGATTTAATGTAAATGTTGTACCAAAGTCCCTATATATTTTTCGATTTGCACGAAATTTGGCATAGCGTAATGAATTAGATATATACTGATGTGTGTTAAGTTTCCTGAAAATCGGTCCAGATTTAGATACAGCTCCCATATATATTTTCGTCCGATTTTAGATAAATTGTGTACCAAAGTCCCTATATATCTTTCGATTGGAACGAAATCTGGCATAGCGTAATGAATTAGGTCTAGAGTGATGTGTGTTAAGTTTCCTGAAAATCGGTCCAGATTTAGTTATAGCTTACATATATATTTTCGTCCGATTTAATGTAAATGGTGTATCAAAGTCCCTATATATCTTTTGATTTGCACGAAATTTGGCATAGCGTAATGAATCAGGTCTAGACTGATGTGTGTCAAGTTTCCTGAAAATCGGTCCAGATTTAGATACAGCTCCCATATATATTTTCGTCCGATTTTAGATAAATTGTGTACCAAAGTCCCTATATATCTTTCGATTTGCACGAAATTTAGCATAGCGTAATGAATTAGGTCTAGACTGATGTGTGTTATGTTTCCTGAATATCGGTCCAGAATTAGGTATAGCTTCCATATATATATTCGTCCGATTTAATGTAAATGTTGTACCAAAGTCCCTATATATTTTTCGATTTGCACGAAATTTGGCATAGCGTAATAAATTAGGTCTAGACTGATGTGTGTTAAGTTTCCTGAAAATCGGTCCAGATTTAGATACAGCTCCCATATATATTTTCGTCCGATTTTAGATAAATTGTGTACCAAAGTCCCTATATATCTTTCGATTGGAACGAAATCTGGCATAGCGTAATGAATTAGGTCTAGAGTGATGTGTGTTAAGTTTCCTGAAAATCGGTCCAGATTTAGTTATAGCTTACATATATATTTTCGTCCGATTTAATGTAAATGGTGTATCAAAGTCCCTATATATCTTTTGATTTGCACGAAATTTGGCATAGCGCAATGAATTAGGTCTAGACTGATGTGTGTTAAGTTTCCTGAGAATCGGTCCAGATTTAGATATAGCTCCCATATATATTTTCGTCCGATTTAAGGTAAATGGTGTACCAAAGTCCTTATATATCTTTCGATTTGAACGAAATTTGGCATAGCGTAATGAATTAGGTCTAGACTGATGTGTGTTAAGTTTCCTGAAAATCGGCCCAGTTTTAGATATAGCTCCCATATATATTTTCATCCGATTTAATGTAAATGGTGACCCAAAGTCCTTATATACCTTTCGATTTGAACGAAATTTAGCATAGCGTAATGAATTAGGTCTAGACTGATGTGTGTTAAGTTTCCTGAAAATCGGTCCAGTTTTAGATATAGCTCCCATATATATGTTCGTCCGATTTAAAGTAAATGTTGTACCAAAGTCCCTATATATTTTTCGATTTGCACGAAATTTGGCATAGCGTAATGAATTAGATATATACTGATGTGTGTTAAGTTTCCTGAAAATCGGTCCAGATTTAGATACAGCTCCCATATATATTTTCGTCCGATTTTAGATAAATTGTGTACCAAAGTCCCTATATATCTTTCGATTGGAACGAAATCTGGCATAGCGTAATGAATTAGGTCTAGAGTGATGTGTGTTAAGTTTCCTGAAAATCGGTCCAGATTTAGTTATAGCTTACATATATATTTTCGTCCGATTTAATGTAAATGGTGTATCAAAGTCCCTATATATCTTTTGATTTGCACGAAATTTGGCATAGCGCAATGAATTAGGTCTAGACTGATGTGTGTTAAGTTTCCTGAAAATCGTCCAGTTTTAGATATAGCTCCCATATATATTTTCATCCGATTTAATGTAAATGGTGACCCAAAGTCCTTATATACCTTTCGATTTGAACGAAATTTAGCATAGCGTAATGAATTAGGTCTAGACTGATGTGTGTTAAGTTTCCTGAAAATCGGTCCAGTTTTAGATATAGCTCCCATATATATGTTCGTCCGATTTAAAGTAAATGTTGTTCCAAAGACCCTATATATCTTTCGATTTGCACGAAATTTGGCATAGCGTAATGAATTAGGTCTAGAGTGATGTGTGTTAAGTTTCCTGAATATCGGTCCAGATTTAGATATAGCTCCCATATATATTTCCATCCGATTTAATGTAAATGGTGACCCAAAGTCCTTATATACCTCTCGATTTGAACGAAATTTAGCATAGCGTAATGAATTAGGTCTAGACTGATGTGTGTTAAGTTTCCTGAAAATCGGTCCAGTTTTAGATATAGCTCCCATATATATGTTCGTCCGATTTAAAGTAAATGTTGTACCAAAGTCCCTATATATTTTTCGATTTGCACGAAATTTGGCATAGCGTAATGAATTAGATATATACTGATGTGTGTTAAGTTTCCTGAAAATCGGTCCAGATTTAGATACAGCTCCCATATATATTTTCGTCCGATTTTAGATAAATTGTGTACCAAAGTCCCTATATATCTTTCGATTGGAACGAAATCTGGCATAGCGTAATGAATTAGGTCTAGAATGATGTGTGTTGAGTTTCCTGAAAATCGGTCCAGTTTTAGATATAGCTCCCATATATATGTTCGTCCGATTTAAAGTAAATGTTGTACCAAAGTCCCTATATATTTTTTGATTTGCACGAAATTTGGCATAGCGTAATGAATTAGGTCTAGACTGATGTGTGTTAAGTTTCCTGAAAATCGGTTCAGATTTAGATATAGCTCCATATATATTTTCGTCCGATTTTAGGTAAATGGTGTACCAAAGTCCCTATATATCTTTCGATTGCACGAAATTTGGCATAGCGTAATAAATTAGGTCTAGACTGATGTGTGTTAAGTTTCTTGAAAATCGGTCCAGATTTAGATATAGCTCCCATATATATTTTCGTCCGATTTAATGTAAATGGTGTACCAAAGTACTTATATATCTTTCGATTTGAACGAAATTTGGCATAGCGTAATGAATCAGGTCTAGACTGATGTGTGTCAAGTTTCCTGAAAATCGGTCCAGATTTAGATATAGCTCCCATATATATTTTCATCCGATTTAATGTAAATGGTGTACCAAAGTCCTTATATATCTTTCGATTTGAACGAAATTTGGCATAGCGTAATGAATTAGGTCTAGAATGATGTGTGTTGAGTTTCCTGAATATCGGTCCAGATTTAGATATAGCTCCCCTATATATGTCTTCATCCGATTTAATGTAAATGGTGACCCAAAGTCCTTATATACCTTTCGATTTGAACGAAATTTAGCATAGCGTAATGAATTAGGTCTAGACTGATGTGTGTTAAGTTTCCTGAAAATCGGTCCAGTTTTAGATATAGCTCCCATATATATGTTCGTCCGATTTAAAGTAAATGTTGTACCAAAGTCCCTATATATTTTTCGATTTGCACGAAATTTGGCATAGCGTAATGAATTAGATATATACTGATGTGTGTCAAGTTTCCTGAAAATCGGTTCAGATTTAGATATAGCTCCGATATATATTTTCGTCCGATTTTAGATAAATTGTGTACCAAAGTCCCTATATATCTTTCGATTTGCACGAAATTTCGCATAGCGTAATGAATTAGGTCTAGAATGATGTGTGTTGAGTTTCCTGAATATCGGTCCAGATTTAGATATAGCTCCCATATATATTTTCGTCCGACTTAATGTAAAAGGTATCCATATAAGGTTTCCGCTCCATATTTAACAAAAAAATAAATGTTCGCATAGCTCACATGAAAAGACTTTCGCCACTTTTGCATGGATGTAACCCTTGTCCAGATCTATTTTAAATATTTTGAAAATCCAAGTAGCATCTACAAGTCCAACTTCTGGTAATTTGATAAGCGGATAAAATAGATTCTCGCTAAAAATTTTAAAAATAGGTCCTCACAAATTTCATTTCCCGTTACTTCGACGCACATCTGAATACAAGTGTAGTGAAATGTTTTATTCACCTTGGATGTTTTTATTTATTTTAATTTTTCATTTCAACAGGCGGATCATTTTCGTAATCTTAAATCCTTTGATGACATGCCATTGATGAATAGAAGTACGGTGTTCAAATCACCCAGCTCAACAATATATAGAAATAAAGGCCATGAAGATACAGAATTGAATGTTATGAAATTTACTTCCTTTGACGATAATGGGGATGGCCAAGCGGATTCTTGCAAGAAAACACAATCGTTGAGTATGGAAATTGTATCAATTATTTCCTGCCTTATTATGATATTTGGAAATATTAAAATCGATTTTCAGCAAATGTACTAAATGTAATACAACGTTGTAACGATATAAATCTTAGATTTACAATATAAAATTTTATTAAAATTGATTTTTTAAACATATTTGTAATTGTTTATTTATGGCAGTGGATGGTTTAAATATTCATTGAAACCAATTTCTAGTCCTGATTTGTAAAGAACACTTTTTCAAGGACTACATAAGCGTGGATTTTTGAAGAATAATTTTTAAGGACTACACAAGTGTGGACATTTAAAAAATTAAAATATTTTAGGGAATACACAGGTGTTAATTTTTAAAGAGTATATTTTCAAGGGCTCTTCTGGCGTGGATTTTAAAACATTATTTTTCAAGGACTATAAAGGCTTGGATTTTTTAAAAAAATGGGTTTTCAAGATCTTAACAGGCTTGGGTATTAACGAATGATTTTTTCTAGAACAAGATAGACGTGGATTTTTAAAAAATATTTTTTTCAAGGACTACATAGGCCTGAGTTTCTAAAGAATACATTTTTAAGGTCTAAAGAGACATGTATTTAGAAAAAAAAACCAGTAAGGAAAGTAGTAAAGTCGGACGGGGCCGACTACATGATACCCTTCACCACTTGGGGTATATTCAACAGATGAATCCTAACAGACGTCGCATTTTTAAAGGAACAGTAAATTTAAATTGGAACCATAAATATGTCATTCCGCAACCGATACTAAATTTCTCAGTTGGTCAGATATAGAAGCTATATCTAAATCTGAACCGATTCCAGGAATCTTAACACACATCATTTTAGACCTAATTCATTACGCTGTGCCAAATGTCGTGCAAAGCGAACACTATTAATGGACTTTGGTACACCATATACCTTAAATCGGACGAAAATATATATATGGGAGCTATATCTAAATCTGAACCGATTTTCAGGAAACTTTACATACATCATTCTAGAATTAATTCAGTACGCTGTGAGAAATTTCGTGGAAGGATATATAGGGACTGTGGTGCACCATTTACATTAAATCGGGCGAAAATATATACTGGAGCTATATCTAAATCTGAACCGATTTTCAGGAAACTTAACACACATCATTCTAGAACTAATACATTACGCTGTGCCAAATTTCGTGGAAATCGAGAGATATATAGGGACTTTGGTGAACCATTTACATTAAATCGGGCGAAAATATATATGGGAGCTATATCTAAATCTAAACCGATTTTCAGGAAACTTAACATTCTAGGCCTAATTCATTACGCTGTGCCAAATTTCGTGGAAATCGAGAAATATATAGAGACTTTGGTGCACCATTTACATTAAATCGGGCGAAAATCTATATAGGAGCTATATCTAAATCTAAACCGATTTTCGGGAAACTTAACACACATCATTCTAGAACTAATTCATTGCGCTGTGCAAAATTTCGTGCAAATCGAAGGATATATAGGGACTGTGGTGCACCATTTACATTAAATCGGGCGAAAATATATATGGGAGCTATATCTAAATCTGAACCGATTTTTCCAAATTTTAATAGGGTTCGTTCTTGGGCCATGTGTCTATCTCGTTTCCTTTTGGCTGTTACAAACATATGCACAAAGACATATGCACAAAGACCACAGTGTGGTGAAGGGTATAAAAAAAATTCCAATGACGATACAGGCGTGGATTTTTAAATGATGATTTTTTTCAAGGATTATACTGTTGCCGATTAATAAATATTATTTTTTCAAGGACCTCCAGTATAGTCCTTGAAAAAATACTATTTATTAATTTTTAAGAATTTTTTTCCGGGATTATAAAGTTGTAGATTTTTTAAAAAATATATTTTTTTTAAAGGACAATGCAGGCGGTAGTTTTTAATGACAAATATATTTAAGGGCTATACAGGCCCGAATATTAAAAAAAATAAATATTTGTGCATAATGTTGTGCCAATCGGACAAATATTATACTATATATATGAGCTTTATCTAATTCTGAACCGATTTGTACAAAACTTCGTAAACATCAATCAGGACCTATTTCAGTACCCTGTGCAAAATTTTGCCTCAATCGGTCCATAATTGGGAGTTTGATGCACCATTTACTTAAAATCGGACGAAACTATATATGGGAGCTATATCTAAATCCGAATCGACTTTCTAAAGTGAACTGTGTCAAATTTCATCCAAATCGGATCACAAAAATACAGGGACGGACGGACGGACATGCTTAAATCGACTCAGAAAGTGATTCTATGCATACTCTCAAAAGGAACCATGTGTCTATCTCGTTTCCTTTTGCCTGTTCCAAACATATGCATAAAGACATAATACCCTGTACCACAGTGTAGTGAAGGGCATAAAAACCAGTCTAATTGTTATAGGAAAAAGTGAAATGTTCAATTTTAAAATGTTCGGAATATTTCTGCTAACCCTTCCTATGGGGATCCACCCATCCCCCTTTCTTCTATTGAATTTTTCAAAAAAAAAAAAAAAAAAAAAAAAAAATTTTATACCCTCCACCATAGTATGGAGGGTATATTAATTTTGTCATTCCGTATGTAACTCATCGAAATATTCATTTCCGACCCTATAAAGTATATATATATTCTTGATCAGGGTAAAATTCTAAGACGATCTCGCCATGTCCGCCCGTCCGCCCGTCCGTCCGTCTGTTGTAATCACCCTATCTTCTGAAGGAATTGAGATAGGGTGTTGAAATTTTGCATAGGGTTGTCTGTTGTCTGCAGGCAGGTCAAGTTCGAAGATGGGGTATATCGGTCCACGTTTAAGCATAGCTCCCATATAAGTGTACCCCCCAATTTTCGATATTTTGGGGTTATTGAGCGCCTTTTTCAACCGAATTCAGTGAAATTTGGTACATTGGGTTCTTATTGGGTACTAAATGTATCCACAAAAAATTATAAATATAGGTCCACTTTTTCTGGTAGCCCCCATATAACGGAACCTCCTCATTTTCAGTATTTTGGGGGGTTTTGATCGTATTTTTCCACCGAATTGTCTGTTTAGTATTTTAAGTTCTTAATAGGTTCCAAATATCTCCACAAAAAATTATGAATATAGGTTCATTTTTTCGGGTAGCCCCTATATAAGGGTACCCCCAAAATTTTCGGTATTTTGGGGTTCTTGAGCGCGTTTTCAACCAAATTCGCTGAAATTTGGTACATTGGGTTCTTATTGGGTACTAAATATCTTTACTAAAAATTATAAATATAAATCCATTTTTTCTGATAGGTACCCCCAAATTTCGGTATTTTGAGGTTCTTGAACGTGTTTTTCAACCGAATTCACTGAAATTTGGTATTTTGTAGCCGTATATGGTAACAAATCTCCCTACCAAAAATTATTAATAGTCAACCCCTTTTAGGGGTAGTCCCCATATAACCCAATTTTTTATATTAAAATAATTACACCTAAGTCTGTTATTACACGGTCTTTTTGTACACGGTTTGAAATTTGAATATTTTTAATTTTTTTTAGACGATTTTATTCCATTTAGCACGATTTAAAATTTTATGTACTTAAATTTTTTTTGTCAAATTTAATTTTTGCGAAGTATGTTCATATCACAAAAAAGTATTTATGAAAGAAAAAAGTCTGAAACCATCGATAGTATCGATAGTTTGCGAACACTAGCTTAAAGATTTAAGTGAATTTCCCTTTAGCGCGTACAAACAATTGTTTCTGGTCAAAGCAAATTTGAATAGCACTAATTTAGGGGAATTCCCTTTATGTATAAGATCGATGTCTTTTTCCGCGTTTTGGGTTTGGTTCTAACACTCTGTTATAATCATTTCACCTGCGAAGGATATCCAGATAAAAAAACTAGAACGTACGGTTCGATAATGAACTATATGTGAACTATAGCCCGCATTTAGGTTTAGCCGTAGCCCCTGTGTGGAAGATACCAGAAGGCATGGACCGATATTCCCCAAATTCGGACTTGAACTAAGTTTGGAAGAAATAATAAGATGGGATGAAATCGAATTTTTCTGAAACGGATTTGGTCCAAAGAAACATGGGGTCTAGAACCAATATTTCGATGAGGCACATTTTCACCGTGTGAAAGTGTATACACACTAATTAGCCATAAGGCTGTGGGTATAATTTGTAGAAATGTCGGTATAGGTCCATCTTTTGGTATGTTCCCTATATTTTCATTTCAAGTACCTGCCAGTATATCTATGGTGGAGGGTATCCAAAGTTCGGCCCGGCTGAACTTAATGCTTTTTCACTTGTTCTTTAATTCAAATCTATAACTTCTCAAGAATGTCCCTATAAAAATTCAAGTGAACATCTCAATAACTTTTGAAGGTTTGCCATACCTTCAAGATTCTTAAAATATTGAACGGGTTTTTTCTCGAAACAGTCCTTTTTACGATTGGCGGGCATGATCACTCAAAAACTAATAATCCAATCGGTACCAAATTTTAACACGTTATTCTGGTGACGTGATTGCTATGTAGGTACATAGAGTTGGCATCAAGGACGAAATTTGGAATTCAACAGGCAGTCAGAGGAACATGCATAAATAGGCAAAGCATAGTATATCTAATCAATAAATATATATACTTTACCCCGGAGATCCAGATGAATCTTTCGAGGTGACAAATTTAAAATACATTCCACATTATGGTAGAGGGTTTTAAAATACACCCTCATTGGTTCGAAAAAAATGTATAAAAATCTACTCATTTTGTCCTGATGTTCAGTGTAAAGTAATGTCAAGTGTAGCCGATCCTTAGGGATGCAATTTACATACACATACATATGCAATGAATATAGTATATTCATTTTTGGGCGAAAATAAAGAAGAATTTTTTTTAAAGAGAATTTTTTTCGAATATTATTAAGGCGTGGATTTTTTAAAGAATTTTTTTTCGAATATTATTAAGGCGTGGATTTTTTAAAGAATTTTTTTTCGAATATTATTATGGCGTGGATTTTTTAAAGATTTTTTTTCGAATATTATTAAGGCGTGGATTTTTTAAAGAATTTTTTTTTCGAATATTATTAAGGCGTGGATTTTTTAAAGAATATTTTTTTCAAGGTTCATTAAGGCGTGGATTTTTTAAAGTATATTTTTTCCAAGGTTCATTAAGGCGTGGATTTTTTAAAGAATTTTTTTTTTCGAATATTATTAAGGCGTGGATTTTTTAAAGAATTTTTTTTCGAATATTATTAAGGCGTGGATTTTTTAAAGAATTTTTTTTTCGAATATTATTAAGGCCTGGATTTTTTAAAGAATTTTTTTTCGAATATTATTAAGGCGTGGATTTTTTAAAGAATTTTTTTTTCGAATATTATTAAGGCGTGGATTTTTTAAAGAATATTTTTTGAGGCTGAATTAAGGCCTGGATTTTTTAAAGAATATTTTTTGAGGGTGAATTAAGGCGTGGATTTTTTAAAGAATATTTTTTGGGAGCTACCACTAAGGCGTGGATTTTTTAAAGAATATTTTTCAAGAGCTACCATTAAGGCGTGGATTTTTTAAAGAATTTTTTCTGATCCTCCATTAAGGCGTGGATTTTTTAAAGAATTTTTTCTGATCCTCCATTAAGGCGTGGATTTTTTAAAGAATTTTTTCTGACGAATATTATTAAGGCCTGGATTTTTTAAAGAATTTTTTTTCGAATATTATTAAGGCGTTTTTTTTCGAATATTATTAAGGCGTGGATTTTTTAAAGATTTTTTTTTCGAATATTATTAAGGCCTGGATTTTTTAAAGAATTTTTTTTCGAATATTATTAAGGCCTGGATTTTTTTAAGAATTTTTTTTCGAATATTATTAAGGCGTGGATTTTTTAAAGAATTTTTTTTCGAATATTATTAAGGCCTGGATTTTTTAAAGAATATTTTTTGAGGCTGAATTAAGGCGTGGATTTTTTAAAGAATATTTCTTGAGGCTGAATTAAGGCCTGGATTTTTTAAAGAATATTTTTTCAGGGACCCTTACAAGGAGTGGATTTTTTAAAGAATTTTTTTTCGAATATTATTAAGGCCTGGATTTTTTAAAAATTTTTTTTTTCGAATATTATTAAGGCGTGGATTTTTAAAGAATTTTTTTTTTCGAATATTATTAAGGCGTGGATTTTTTAAAGATTTTTTTTTTCGAATATTATTAAGGCGTGGATTTTTTAAAGAATTTTTTTCGAAGATTATTAAGGCGTGGATTTTTTAAAGAATTTTTTTCGAAGATTATTAAGGCGTGGATTTTTTAAAGAATTTTTTTTTGAATATTATTAATGCCTGGATTTTTTAAAGAATTTGTTTTCGAATATTATTAAGGCGTGGATTTTTTAAAGAATTTTTTTTCAAGGACCTAAAAGCGTGGATTTTTTAAAGAATTTTTTTTCGAACATTATTAAGGCGTGGATTTTTTAAAGAATTTTTTTTCGAATATTATTAAGGCCTGGATTTTTTATTTTTTTGAGTATTATTAAGGCGTGGATTTTTTAAAGAATTTTTTTCGAATATTATTAAGGCGTGGATTTTTTAAAGAATTTTTTTTCGAATATTATTAAGGCGTGGATTTTTTAAAGAATTTTTTTTCGAATATTATTAAGGCCTGGATTTTTTAAAGAATTTTTTTTCGAATATTATTAAGGCGTGGATTTTTTAAAGATTTTTTTTCGAATATTATTAAGGCGTTGATTTTTTAAAGATTTTTTTTCGAATATTATTAAGGCGTGGATTTTTTAAAGATTTTTTTTCGAATATTATTAAGGCGTGGATTTTTTAAAGAATTTTTTTTCGAATATTATTAAGGCGTGGATTTTTTAAAGAATTTTCTTCGAATATTATTAAGGCCTGGATTTTTTAAAGAATTTTTTTTTCGAATATTATTAAGGCCTGGATTTTTTAAAGAATTTTTTTTCGAATATTATTATGGCGTGGATTTTTTAAAGAATTTTTTTTTTTCGAATATTATTAAGGCGTGGATTTTTTAAAGAATTTTTTTTCGAATATTATTATGGCGTGGATTTTTTAAAGAATTTTTTCTTCGAATATTATTAAGGCGTGGATTTTTTAAAGAATTTTTTATACCCTCCACCATAATATGGAGGGTATATTAATTTTGTCATTCCGTTTGTAACACATCGAAATATTCATTTCCGACCCTATAAAGTATATATATTCTTGATCAGGGTAAAATTCTAAGTCGATCTAGCCATGTTCGTCCGTCTGTCGGTCCGTCTGTTGTAATCACGCTATCTTCTGAAGGAATTGAGATAGGATGCTGACATTTTGCATAAAGTTGTCGTTTGTCTGCAGGCAGGTCAAGTTCGAAGATGGGATATATCGGTCCACGTTTAGGCATAGCTCGCATTTTCGGTATTTTGGTATATTTGGGGTATTTTGGGGTTCTTGGGCGTGTTTTTCAACCGAATACGCTAAAATTTGGTACTTTGAGTTCTTATTGGCTAGCAAATCTCCCTACTAAAAATTATAAATGTAGGTCAATTTTTTCTGGTACCCCCCATATAACGGTACCCCTCAATTTTCGGTATTTTGGGGTTCTTTAACGCGTTTTTCAGTCGAATTTGCTGAAATTTGCTACATTGGGTTCTTATTGGGTACTAAATGTCTCCACAAAAAATTATTAATATAGGTCCACTTTTTCTGGTAGTCCCCATATAACGGTACCCCCTAACTTTCAGTATTTTGGTGGGTTTCATCGTATTTTTCCGCCTTAGCTGTAATTTTTTATTTTGAGTTCTTAATAGGTACCAAATTTTCCCACAAAAAATTATGAATATAGGTTAATTTTTTTCCGATAGCCTCCACATAAGGGTACCCCCAATTTTCGGTATTTTGGGGGGGTCTTGAGCGCGTTGTTAACCGAATTTGCTGCAATTTGGTATTTTGTAGTCGTATATGGTAACAAATCTCCCTACCAAAAATGATTAATATTCGCCCCCTTCTTGGGGTCCAAATTTGGTCCAAAGAAACATGCGCTGATCGCGTTGAAATTTTCTATGAGGATCCATGTATGGTCAAGGACAACGCATATAGTTTTCAGTGATGATCAGATTATAATTTTGGTATGAACTTAACCAATAACTTATTTTTTTTTTTTTAATTTTTTCCAGTCGATCTATAGGCCACGATTTTAAGTCGAACATCGCAACACAACCCACGACGAAGGGAATATGGCCAAGAAAATAGAAGGGTTGTACTGAATATTAGCAATATTTGTTGACCTCTAATCGGTCAAGAGTGTGCAAATATCGCGAAATATTGCACAATCTCAGAATATGGAACCACAGAAAGTAAGAGTTTCGTGGAAGTTGTGTAGGGTATCACATGGTCGGCCCCGTCCGACTATACTGCTCCGCTCACTGGTTATACCCTTTACCACACTGTGGTGCAGGGTATTATGTCTTTGTGCATATGTTTGTAACAGGCAAAAGGAAACGAGATAGACTCATGGTTCCTTTTGAGAATATGCATAGAATCACTTTTTAAGTCGATTTAAGCATGTCCGTCCGTCCGTCTGTCTATGTATTTTTGTGAGCAAAGAACAGGTCGCATTTATGAACCGAATTGGATGAAATTTGGCACAGCTCATTTGTTTGGCCCAAGGACGAACCCTATTGAAATTGGGAAAAAACGGTCCAGATTTAGATATAGCTCCCATATATAGTATCGTCCGATTTCATGTAAATTGTGCACCAAAGCCCCTATATATCTTTCGATTTGCACGAAATTTGGCATAACGTACTGAATTGAGCCTAGAGTGATGTCTGCCAAATTTCGTGAAAATCGGTCCAGATTTAGATGTAGCTCCCATATATAGTTTCGTCCGATTTCATGTAAATGGTGCACCAAAGTCCCTATATATCTTTCGATTTGCACGAAATTTGGCATAACGTACTGAATTGAGCCTAGAATGATGTGTGGTATGATTCGTGAAAATCGGTCCAGATTTAGATATTGTTCCCATACATAGTTTCGACCGATTTCATGAAAATGGTGCACCAAAGTCCCATATATCTTTCGATTTGCACGAAATTTGGCATAACGTACTGAATTGATGCTGGAATGATGTGTGCTGAGTTTCGTGAAAATCGATTCAGATTTAGATGTATATATTTTCGTCCGATTTAATCTAAATAATGTACCAAGTTCTTATGTTGCATAGCGTATTGAATTTAATCCAGAATAATGTGTGCCAAGTTTAGTGAAAATCGGTTGAGATTTAGATATAGCTCCCTTATATTATAGATTGATTTTAAGTAATTGACGCACCGAGGAACCAATATATGGCTGATAGGAACAAAACGTACTGAAATCAGTATAACCTAACCTGTGACCAGTTTCGTTGAAATCGGATCATATTTGGATATAGCATCGATATATAAGTAAATTGTGCATCAAACTCCTCATATTTGTTGGATTGACATCACAACGTACAAAATTGAGCATAGAATAACGTAGTTGGGTTTTCTAGAAGTACAGACCTAGCCCAACGGATGACCTTTTGAGATTTGTTTGAAGTCGGTTTACATACTTTTGTTCCATTGTAACAAACGAATGACATGTTTATGGATAGATCTAGGTCGATTCACATTTAGATAAATATCTCATATTTTATTTCATACAATTTCCTGTTTAATATACCCATAGTGGTGAAGGGTATCATATAGTCGGCCCCGTCCGACTTTACTACTTTCCTTACTGGTTTTTTTAGCTAAGTTTGTTCTTAAAAGAGATGTTTTTAAACTAGATTGGCTCATTGGGTGGTAAATATTCCCATCAGAAATTTGAAATATCGGTCAATAATCTAGGCCAAACATAATAGGGGCCAGTCCATTTATACACATTTTTGTGGTCCTAGGTGTAGGTAACTATATTTTAGCATTACGAAATGATTGTAATTTGGACTCATGAGACTTTTTTAATTATAAATCCATGTTTCTGTATAGCCCCCCCCCCCTTCAAAGGAGGATATGTTCTCAAAAATATTCAGAAAATATCCACGCCTAGAAATATGTCATAAAAAATCTTCGCCTAGAAATATGCCAAGCAAATTCTTCTTTAAAAATCAACGCCTAGAAATATGCTCTTAAAATATTTTTAGAAAATCCACGCTTATATATGCTATTAAAAATATTCTTTAAATATCCACGCCTAGAAATATGCCCTCATAAATAATCCTAAATCATCTACACCTTGAAATATGCTCTCAAATATAATCTTTAAAAATTCACTCAAACAAAAAGGCCCTAAAGTATATTCGGAAAAAATCCACGCTATAAATTGCCTTCAACAATATTTTAACAAAATTATGCCTTTAAGAACATTTTTAGGACACATTTTAAGGCGTGGATTTTTTAAGAATATTTTTTAGGACATTTTTAAGGCGTGGATTTTTTAAGAATATTTTTTAGGACATATTTTAAGGCGTGGATTTTTAAGAATATTTTTTAGGACATATTTTAAGGCGTGGATTTTTAAGAATATTTTTTAGGACATATTTTCGGGCGTGGATTTTTTTAAGAATATTTTTTAGGACATATTTTAAGGCGTGGATTTTTTAAGAATATTTGTTTGAAGTATATTTGAATAATATTTATACCCTACACAACTATGTTGGTCCTAGACCCACCTTTAAGTATACCGATCGTCATATCTCGACTAGCTGAGTCGATCTAGACATGTGTGTCCGTCCGTCCATCCGTCTGTCTATTATAATTTGTAAACACGATTCAGGCCAAAGTTATGGACCAATCTTCACGAAATTTTACATGTAGGATGGGTTCTGTCCAATGATGACCCCTATTGTTTTTGGTAAAGATCGTTTAATATTTAGGGGATGAAATGGACACTTAATTTTTGTCGGTTTTTGCTGGTCCCTCCAGAGGCCGCAATTATGGCCCAAATATTACGAATTTTTACATGGAGAAGGGGATTGAACCAAAGAATAAGCATGCCTGTTTTGATAAAGTTCGGCCAATATTTAGGGGGTCAAATGGGCCCTGACTTTTGTGTGAAAAATGACAAAAATTGTATTCTATAGCGTATATATTTACCAAGCACTCCAAGAGGAGTGCTTGGCCTTTAAATTGTTACAAATTATATTATCGTACGTACTCGGATGTGGGAGTTACACGTAAATATTTACGGGTGCTTACGTACTGAGATATTATTTAGTAACCCATTACCACACTAGAGGGCGGAAATATAGCGCTGATTGTTTTTAAATTTTGCATGAAGTTCCAGTTATGGTCAAGGACAACACCTATAATTTTCGGCGATGATCAGATAATAATTTTGGTATGAATTGGACCGAAAACTGAATTTTTTGTGCTTTTTGAGTCGATCTATAGACCACCCGCGGTGAAGGGTATTTGTACTCAGAATATAGAACCACAGAGAGTTAGATTTTCGTGGAAGTTGTGTAGAGTATCATATGGTCGGCCCCGTCCGACTATACTGCTACGCTCACTGGTTAAACTATTACATTATAAAGCAATATATTTGAGTTTCTTTTAATATACTCTCCAGAGATGTGGAAATGACTATTTAAAGTATTCCAATTATAGAGTTTTAATGACTAATGCCAGGCTGTAATGTAGCCAGTTTACAGTACATAATATGTATTTTTCATATCAATTACTAACAATATTGGAATAGGTACACTCGTAAAATCGGGAGAAAGAAATATGAAACAAAGTTTAGTTGTGCTTTTAACTATCGGATTGAATTGTGGTTAGTATTTCAGTGAGTTAAAATGTTCTGTCAAAGTGAATATAGGCTTTGTAAAATTATTCGGTTTTAGTTTTTTTTTTTGCAATTTGTTGGTATCTATGTTCTTATTAAAAGCTGATTATACGCTACACAACTATGTTGTCATTATACCCTACACAACTATGTTGTCAGGGTATTATAGTTTTGTACACCCCCTAAAGTTTGTAACGCCGCGAAATATTGGTCCTAGACCCACCTTTAAGTATATAGTCATATCTCGCCTAGCTGAGTCGATCTAGACATGTGTGTCCGTCCGTCCGTCTGTCCATTAAAATTTGTAAACACGATACAGGCCACAGTTATGGACCAATCTTCACGAAATTTTGCATGTAGGATGGGTTCTGGCCAATGATGACCCCTATTGTTTTTGGTAAAGATCGTTTAATATTTAGGGGAAGAAATGGACCAAAAACTTTATTTTTGTCGGATTTTCTGGTCACTCCAGAAGCCGCAATTATGGCCCAAACACCGCGAATTTTTGCAAAGGGGGCCAAAGAATAAGTATGCATGTGTTCGGTCAAGAGGGTGCAAATATCGCGAAATATTGCCCAAGCTCAGAATATAGAACCACAGGAAGTTATAGTTTCGTGGAAGTTGTGTAGGGTATCATATGGTCGGCCCCGTCCGACTATACTGCTCCGCTCACTGGTTTTTTATTTAATTAAATTATATGTTATTGTATTCAGTCTTTGCCAATGATCTGGGATGCGTTGGAAAATATTATGTTCCCTTAACGTATGACACGAATTACAATACTTCCTTAAGGAAAGTAAGAACCGTCGAATACATAAAAGCAATCCGTAGTCCACATGATGTGCGTATACAAAATACAGGTGAAACAATTGTAATTGAATTTTTCTATAATCCCGATGAAACGCCCATAATCACAAACGGACCATTTGGAGAGGAAAAGTATCAATTGTCTTTTATGTATTTTCATTGGTTGCAAGAGAATGTCGCCAAGGAACTGCAGTCATTTATGGAACTACATAGGGTATTGATAAATGACAAGTATGGTACATATAAGGAGGCTGCAAAGAAAGATTTGGGAGTAGCAATACTAAGTTACAGATATGAGGTAAGGCAGTTTCCTCTTTTTTTTGTGAAAATATCTAGAAATATAAAAAAGTAAGAAAAGCAGACAGATATATATATATATATATATAGACAACGTTAGTAAAAAAAATCTCCGGTAGAGAGTTCTATCGAGTATTTAGTCCTAGCTTTGAATAATGTATTAAAATATAATTTATATCGCATATTTTCAGATTGTTAAGTTCACACGCAACAAAGATTTTTTTGACAACATGAAATATGTTCAAAATCCAAATCAGGCATTGATGGTAAATATCTCGAAATGGAATATAGCCGAAATTGCCTATGCTGAAGCATTGTATAATTTTTACATTGGTAAATCTACCTACCCACATGATGAGGCATGTAGTGGCGATGTTATTTGGATCGAGTATAAAAGCATGTACCTTATTAATCCGGAACAGGTAAGCAGTGTATGTCCCTGTATGGTTTTTTGTATGGACCTCATGACCTTTATATATATATTTCTTAATATTTTCAAAGTTGATTTCCGATTGGATACAAGTGTAGTGAAATTAAATATTGTTATTGAATGATTTTGTTTTTATTTCCATTT